>NC_036846.1:20806759-20891400 GCF_002910315.2 Salvelinus sp. IW2-2015
CCTTTTCTTAAATATGAAGACACAGTTAGATAGCCAAATTCTTAGAGGGCCAACGGACACAGTAGAAAATAGCGAATACAGCCTATTAGAGCAGCAATTGAAGGCTACAACACCGACTTTGCCCATAAAGCATACGAAAGATACCCCTTAGAGAAGGGAATAGCCACTCAAATCACGTGTCCCAAAAAATGCGAACGCCGCGGCCCCTGTATGCAAACCCCCACGCTCCCTCTTTTGGAAACAGAAATTGGTAGTCCCTGGACAATCTAGAACGTTAATATTAAAGAAAAGACAAAAGGAGTTAGGAACCAGTGGAAAGGCCAGTTCGCCCGCAGTCAGTGTGACAAATTATAACCTTGGATTAGCGACACAAGCGTGCCATTGGAACCACAAGAGTGAATGGTTGCTGAGACCTAAAATCGGTCACTTGAATTTTAATCAATACATACCAAGGATTCGTACACGATATATATTCTGATCAAAATGTATGTCGTGTCTCTATTTTAATCGGAGGAATGTACGAAAACACCAACCACTTTTGTGCTTTTCTTTGCGTCCCAACCCCATAAAGGAGACATTCGACTTCCAGGGTAAGGTTGACCCCGCCCACTAGCCCTTCCAATTTGAACGGGGTGATTGCTACTCTCAAAATAATTTTGACACATCCATTATTTCGAAACCCATCTCACTGTGCTAGCCCTTGATAGAAACCGTTCTTCTGCGGTGTTTGAACTAGCGCGAGGTAAAATGGGGCCAACGATACAAATTTACGTAATATAATACTCACTGCGATTAGATGCTATTTGGTTTGAAATCATACAGAATTATTGTCGAAAGTGCCTCTCCTTGGCCCAAAAGTCGATGGAAGGGTATAACGGCGGTTACCCTGCACCTTCAGAAGTCACCTAGGTCTCCCGTTGTTCATACCAGATGCTTGCTGGTGGTTTGGGCTTTATAATCGTTAGCACCTTGAGCGTGGCTGAGGTGCCACCCGTTAACCGGGCTCGGAGCAACACGGAATTTTGCCACCGCCGGAAGCGAAGGGATGCCAAACAGCCATCGTGCTTGCGATCCGGGATGGTCAGTGATCTGTTGTTGACTTGGGCTTTTTCCAAGACCTTAGATAGCGGCAGGATGGAATTAATAGGTGACGAGTAAACATTTTGGGTCCATGAGCTTGCTTCTCCTTCCCCGTGACAGAGTGGGATTCGAACCGCCGCCAGCTTTCCAATCCTTGGGAGGTAATCTCGAGTTATACGCGGAAGGTGACAAGAGGATTGAAATAGTAAGGCTTTTGGTGATTAGGACGCTGGGTCACAGACGAAACTAGCCGGCGGGATCAGGTTCCTCTAGTAGTAAATATAAGGGTTTCAAATAGTGACCAAGCTCATAGACTCGATTTGTATGGGTCCAAGTGATTTTCAGCCTCTTCTTTGTTTTCCCCGAACATCGTAATATCCTGGTGTAATTGGTACAATACGGAGAAGATTGGGAGGCGTTTTTTGTGCTGACAAGCCGGAAAACATCGCTCGTAGCTCTCTACCTTAAAGATTTGACAGGGCACAGCGTTTGTGTGATGGTTGCGGAAGACTTTTTGGCCTCTAGGTTTGGTAGATATGCAAGTGATGGAAGGATTGCCATTCCGTTGAACGAATTTTGCTTGTCTGATAGTCTTCGTAATATCACGGATTTTTATACCGCGTCTATCTGTGACCGTGATCTCGCCGCAGTCATGTTCGGCAGGCTCGAACTTAGAGACTCGCTTCTGTCTTCACATGGAGCCTGACCGCTGTTTGATCCAGAAAACTTAGGGTTTAGAGCCTAAACAGGAAATGGTATAACGATAATTCTGGCTATT
This sequence comes from Salvelinus sp. IW2-2015, assembly GCF_002910315.2. Classification (NCBI taxonomy): domain Eukaryota; kingdom Metazoa; phylum Chordata; class Actinopteri; order Salmoniformes; family Salmonidae; genus Salvelinus; species Salvelinus sp. IW2-2015. The sequence goes on from NC_036846.1 coordinate 20,808,618, forward strand.
GAAATAAACCGCTACAGGGCCTTTGCCCTATCACACCTGTATCTACCGCGTAAGGACACTCGATGTCGTCCCTGTACTGTTACCCCTGAAAAACAGTTTGGCAAGTATACTCCAGGTGGAGACGTATTCCGCATTGGCTATTGACAGCTCTACGGCGCACAGGATTGATTGTTGTGGATCCCATGGCGGGATGAGCTGTCAGGATCTAAGGAGACTGATGAACCAATGAGGCATATTATCCTTCTATTCCCTCTTTACATCTTTATTGTAAGCGAGAAAATGCCCTTGTTCTCAAAAGGCTGAGGATCCAGTATACTTATATAAAGATTCATAGACGTCAGCAGGCATTCCTCAACTGAACGGATGGATGAGGCAATATTCCTTCCGAACACGAGGCCCCAAGGGGTGCAGATTTTGAAAGAAGCGCCCAGTATGCCTCGCAGTAAGTGGTGTTTTTACCGAAAGCAAGGATTCTTTAAGCCTAGCGTGTGATTGACCGTTGATGGGGGACAGTGTGTCGAGTGTTTACGACCAGCTGAGAACCACTAGCGAATACAGCAAAGAGGTCGTTGATTCTGCGTGAGATTCCTTGAATAGAAACTCGCGAGTAGGAGGTTGTACTCCTTGTAGAGAGGCAAAGAGTCGGGTCAGGATAATGTCTATGGAGGTGCCCATGTTTTACCGGATTTAGGGTTCCCTGGGGGTTCCTTTGTGGTTTGCTTGTTGGATTGAGGCATCTAGCTCTAGATTGTAGGACTGCCGGGGTGTAAGCAACCCATTTTTAGCGTCAACCTACAGAACCAAACTCTGAAAGCTAGAATGGGGGCGGAATCAATTCCACAGATTGGCTGTCCAGGGCACAGCTGGGAGCTGAGGGGGTCCGGTTAGCAGGTGGCAAAGTGAGGACTTATTTCTGGAGAGCATAATTTTTCTCTCTCTCTCTCAGTCCATTCGAATCTGCTATATGGGCAGTGAACCTGCGAGGAAGTTGACCTGGAAAGTATGACAGAACTTTGCAGGCTATCTCTGCAGTAGATTGCAACTCCTCCCCCTTTGGCAGTTCTATCTTGARGGAAAGTGTTATAGTTGGGTATGGAAATCTCAGAATTTTTGGTGGCCTTCCTAAGCCAGGATTCAGACACGGCAAGGACATCAGGGTTGGCAGAGTGTGCTAAAGCAGTGAGTAAAACAAACTTAGGGAGGAGGCTTCTGATGTTGACATGCATGAGGCCAAGGCTTTTTCGATCACAGAAGTCAACAAATGAGGGTGCCTGGGGACATGCAGGACCTGTGTTTACCTCCACATCACCCGAGGAACAGAGGAGTAGTAGGATGAGGGTGCGGCTAAAGGCTATCAAAACTGGTCGCCTAGAGCGTTGGGGACAAGGAATAAAAGGAGCAGATTTATGGGCGTGGTAGAATAGATTCTGGGCATAATGTGCAGACAGGGGTATGGTGGGGTGCGGGTACAGCGGAGGTAAGCCCAGGCACTGGGTGATGATAAGAGAGGTTGTATATTTGGACATGCTGGTTATAATGGGTGAGGTCACCGCATGTGTGAGAGGTGGGACAAAGGAGGTATCAGAGGTATTAGGAGTGGAACTACGGGCTCCATTGTAAACTGAAACAATGATAACTAACCCGAACAACAGTATACAAGGCATATTGATATTTGAGAGAGACATATAGTAAGGCATAAAGTAATCGCAGGTCTTGATTGGGAGAGCTAGCTAAAACAACAGGTGAGACAACAGCAGCTAGTCAGCTAACACAACAACAGCAGGTAAAATGGCGATGACTAGGCAGAGAGGGTCGGATTACTACACACAGAGCCTGAGTTCGCGGCTGGGGCCGACAGATGAACACAAATAAACAGAATGGAGTACCGTGATTAATGGACAGTCCAGCAGGCTTCAGCTATGTAGCCAAGTGATCATAGTGTCCATGGGGGAGCAGTGGATATAACAGGGAAGCCGTCACCACGCTAGCACGCAGCGTTTAAAGTTAGTAGCCCGGGGATGGTCTGCTCAGACGGAGGCCGGTTGAGGGCACAGCGGATGGAGTATTCGTCGGCAGACCAGACGTGGTGGTGCGGCGGGGCGCCGTGTCGACAGAGAATCCAAGCCAGATGGCGAAAGAGGTATTGTAGAATTTAGTTTGCTAACTGGTGCTAGTTTCGTGGCAGTGGCGTTAGCCACTATAGCCAATCGGTAGCAGTGGTGATCCGGTGCCAAGGTCCAGAGTTAACAGCAAGGATCCGGTGGAGTATTGGGCTCTAGTCGTGTATGAGTGGGGTTCGGGTAAACAGCTGAGTAGGCCGGGGGTGGGCCTCAGGGATAGCTTCGGTACTGGGTGCCACGGAGGGTGCAAGCCAGCTGTGAGCTAGCTAGCTGCAAGCTAGCTGTGAGCTAGCTAGCTGCAAGCTGTGAGCTAGCTAGCTGCAAGCTAGCTGTGAGGATCAGAAGTAGTGGCTCAGGGATTACGGCGGGAATCCGGCGTTGTTGTGGAGAGACAGTCCGATGCTGGTAGATTGGCGAGTAATATCCAGGCTAAGAACAGGGCTGGTGTCTGTGCAGAAGGTAAAAGCCGCTATCAGTGGCTAAAAATGACTAAATACCTTGTAGCTGATTAGCTGGTTAGCTACTGGAGGTTCTTGAATGTGTTCCAAAGTAAAAAATAATAGCGATTCCGTATCACATTGGGTGAGGCAGGTTACCGGAAGGTATAATCAAATTAAAAATCGAAAAGAGATTTTAAAAAATTAAAATATATACAAAAAATACGAAAAATACAAAAGTACACGGGAGGACGAACAAAACACGCCTACACTGCTACGCCATCTTGGATCGTGGGAATAAATAGTGGGAATAAATAGAATAAATAGTGACATAGTGAATAATGGATAACAATAATGAGTAAAAATAACATGGCTATATACAGGGAGTACCAGTACTGAGTCGATGTGCAGGGGTACGAGGTAATTGAGGCAGACATTGTTTGTATATATAGGTAGGGGGTAAAGTGACTAGGTAACAGGATAGATAATAGACAGTAGCAGCAGCTTATCTGGTGTATGTGTTGTCGTGTCTTTGGCTATGCCGGATTAAGTGATATGACATGCTATTCTATAAATTCCTTTCTCTGTAATTAATATTACCTGATTGAGCTAATCATGTAAATGTAATTAACTAGAAAGTCGGGGCACCACGAAATAATATTTATAGAGCAGTTATCTTCCGAATAAACTCTTAAAGACCTAGTAATATTTTACATCAATAGCAGTCTTAATCTTAATCGTCACCTTAATTCAGTCTCATCTGAAAGTTGTAAATTCTTGGTTATCTTCACGAACCCTGGCTAACAAGTTGAATCAGCAATACAAAATTGGGTTAAATTATTTATTTACTAAATACTTAACTAATCACACAGAATTACATATGCACAAAATTAACCATACATTGATTACAAATTACGTCATAAAGGAAAACGTCCCTAGCGGACGGAGCAGATATGACAACTGGTTACACAAAGAACGGGGGTTGGGTTTGAGTGAAAGAGCGGGAAGACTGAGGAACAAAGGGAGAAGCTGTGCTATCGGAAATACAGTATCCTATGCATTATATATTACTGCCCATTTGGAAAGGAAAATGCAATAAATATTTACTCTGAGCTTTGCTTCGGTAGGTTGGTGGTAGATGGAAGGCCGTGTTGCCCAACCGGGTCCTTTGTCCTTTGAAGAGTGTCTCTGGTGGTGAACAGGAAACGTTGTACTGTCGTCGTTGTGTGGTAGACGGGATACTCTGTCTGTTCTCTCCTAGCCCGCGTTTACAGCGGCCGCTGCTAACTCAACGGCTAGGAGGTATCACTTCTGTAGCGAATAAGAGTTCAAAGTTCATACCATTCGCAACCAAAGCTCACGCTGAGGTTGGCTTCGTTCTGTAGTTATTATCTGAATCCTTCTGACATCGGACCGTCATCCTAATGTACCCGGAACAGGAGGTTACATTTTCGTCAAGGGCTTATATAGTGGAGGGAGAAGGGTGTGTTTCATAGTTTATAACCCATGTCTCTTCACAGGGGCGGGCCACTGATTGAGCAGAGCCCTAACCTTATGAAAACCCGAATCTCTCATTTGGAAGTTAAAATTACATTTAATCTTTTCACAAATTGCACAACAATTACATGTGAATCTGATAACTGTAATGTGTAGACTTTCCCAGATACAGTTTAGGTCGCCCTGTCATCAGTCATAATGTCTCAGATGACAACCGCACTGACATCATATTCATTAAGTACCAACGAATATTTTCAACTGGTTGTGTTAACGAAATATGGTTCCTTTCCCTCCACTTGTTTGATGTTCCCAGACTCTCTATGTTTAACAAAGGCTATTCAAGAGTCCCTCTGTAGAGTCAAGGGAGAGGGAAGGGAGAAAGGTATTTAAYGGGGGGTCATAAACCTTATCCACAGGCCAACGTCATGACAGTGTGTGTGTGTGGTGTCAGTATGCATGTGTACGCATTTTACATTATGTGTATGTGGGCGATTGTAGCATGTGTGTGTGTTTATTGGGGTAGAAGTAGTGTGAGTGTGTTGGTATAGTCCAGTGTGTGTGCATAGAGTCAGTGCAGGAGAGTTAGCGCAAAAAGTGTATGTGTGTGTGTTTTGCATACACATCATGCATTTGCTTTGTACACAGTGCTGCTACGCTCTCTCAACCTGGACCCATGGGTAGACGTAACATAGTAAATGAAAATCTGCMATGAAAATAATATTAGGATATGTTACGTTTGGTATGGTACAGTTGAAGTCGGACATTTCTCCAAAAAGTACGATCTTTGTCCCCATGTGCAGTTGCAAACCGTAGTCTGGCCTTTTTATGGCGGTTTTGGAGCAGTGGCTTCTTCCTTGCTGAGCGGCCTTTCAGGTATGTCAATATAGGACTCGTTTTACTGTGGATATAGATACTTTTGTACCTGTTTCCTCCAGCATCTTCACAAGGTCCTTTGCTGTTGTTCTGGGATTGATTTGCACTTTTCGCACCAAAGCACGTTCATCTCTAGGAGACAGAACGCGTCTCCTTCCTGAGCGGAATGATGGCTGTGTGGTCCCATGGTGTTTATACTTGCGTACTATTGTTTGTACAGATGAGCGTGGTACCTTCAGGTGTTTGGAAATTGCTCCCAAGGATGAAACAGACTTGTGGAGGTCTACAATTTTCTTTCTGAGGTCTTGGATGATTTCTTTTGATTTTCCCATGATGTCAAGCAAAGAGGCACTGAGTTTAAAGGTAGGACTTGAAATACATGTTGGACACCATATGTGAATTGATTGCCCCCCATCTATTTTCAGAGTTCGTTCTGTTAGGTGAGCTAAACTGGGATATGCTTAACACCCCAGCAGTCCTACAATTTAAGATAGATGCCCTCAATCTCACACAAATTATCAAGGAAACCACCAGATACAACCCTAAATCCGTAAACATGGGCATCCTCATAGATATTATCTTGACCAACTTATCCTCCAAATAGACCTCTGCTGTTTTCAGTCAGGATCTCAGCGATCACTGGCTCATTGCCTGCATCCACTATTGGTCGGCGGTCAAACGACCACCCCTCATCACTGTCAAACTTAATCATCAAACTTAATCACTTAATCACTTCTGCGAGCAAGCCTTTCTAATCGACCTGGCCTGGGTATCCTGGAAGGATATTGACCTTATCCCATCAGTCGAGGATGCCTGGTCGTTCATTAAAAGTAATTTCCTCACCATCTTAAATAAGCATGCCCCTTTCAAAAAATGTAGAACTAAGAACAGATATAGCCCTTAGTTCACTCCATACCTGACTGCCCTTGACCAGCACAAAAACATCCTGTGGCGGACTGCAATAGCATCGAATAGTCCCCGCGATATGCAACTGTTCAGGGAAGTCAGGAACCAATACACGCAGTCAGTCAGGAAAGCAAAGGCTAGCTATTTCAAACAGAAATTTGCATCCTGTAGCTCTAACTCCAAAAAGTTTTGGGACACTGTAAAGTCCGTGGAGAACAAGAGCACTTCCTCCCAGTTGCCCACTGCACTGAGACTAGGTAACACGGTCACCACCAATAAATCCATAATAATCGAAAATTTCAATAAGCATTTCTCTACGGCTGGCCATGCTTTCCTCCTGGCTACCCCAACCCCGGTCAACAGCTCCGCACCACTCGCAGCTACTTGCCCGAGCCTCCCCAGCTTCTCCTTCAGATAGCAGAAAGAGTTGCAAAGCCTGGACCCGTCCAATTCAGCTGGGCTAGACAATCTGGACCCTCTCTTTCTAAAATGATCAACCGCCATTGTTGCACCCCTATTACCAGTCTGTTCAACCTCTCTTTTGTATAATCTGAGATCCCCAAAGATTGGAAAGCTGCCGCGGTCATCCCCCTCTTCAAAGGGGGAGACACTCTAGACCCAAACTGTCACAGACCTAGTATATCCATCCTGCCCTGCCTTTCTAAAGTCTTCGATAACCAAGATCACTGACCATTTCGAATCCCACCGTACCTTCTCCACTGTGCAATCCGGTTTCCGAGCTGGTCATGAGTGCACCTCAGCCACGCTCAAGGTGCTAAACGATATATTAACCGCCATCGATTAAAYACAGTACTGTGCAGCCGTCTTCATCCACCTGGCCAAGGCTTTCGACTCTGTAAATCACCGTATTTTTATCGGCAGACTCAATAGCCTTGGTTACTCAAATTACTGCCTCGCCTGGTTCACCAACTACTTCGCAGATAGAGTTCAGTGTGTCAAATCGGAGGGCCTGTTGTTCGGACCTCAGGCAGTCTCTATGGGGTAACACAGGGATCAATTCTCGGGCCGACTCTTTTCTCTGTATATATCAACGATGTCGCTCTTGCTGCGGATGATTCCCTGATCCAACTCTACGCAGACGACACAATTCTGTATACATCTGGCCCTTCTTTGGACACTGTGTTAACTTTTAGTTGGTACTCATCCCGGATCCGGGAGCACCCCCCACAGTAAAAAAGCTGACTAGCATAGCCTAGCATAGCGTCACAAGTAAATACAAGCATCTAAATATCATTAAATCACAAGTCCAAGACACCAGATGAAAGATACAGATCTTGTGAATCCAGCCATCATTTCTGATTTTTAAAATGTTTTACAGGGAAGACACAATATGTAAATCTATTAGCTAACCACGATAGCAAAAGACACAACTTTTTTTTCTCCAATTTTTTCTGCATGGGCAGCTATCACAATTTCGACTAATAAAGATATATATAGCCACTAACCAAGAAACAACTTCATAAGATGACAGTCTGATAACATATTTATGGTATAGGATAAGTTTCTTTAGAAAATGTGCATTTTTCAGGTATAAATCACATTTCTAACTTGCAGCTGCAATCTGAAATAGCGTTGGAAGCAGCCGGAATAATTACAGAGACGACGTCAATTACCAAAATACTCATCCTAAAACATTTCTGAAAAATCAACAGCATACAGCAATCGAAAGACACAGATTTGTGAATCCAGACAATGTTTCAGATTTTTTAAGTGTTTTACAGCGAAAACAATATATCGTTATATTAGCATACCACATGAGCTAAATCACCAGCATTGAAATCAACCCAAAAGGGTCGATAATTATCGCACCAAAATATATTAATTTTTTCACTAAACCTTCTCAGAATTCTTCAGATGACAGTCCTGTAACATCATATTACACAATGCATATAGAGTTTGTTCGAAAATGTGCTATATTAGCATAAAAATCTTGTTATGCAATGTAATCTGTCAAAACATGGCATGCATTCGGGCCGGCGCCATCTTGGAAAGGCACCTATGATTGATTATTTATCGATTAGATTGACTAAAAAAATACAGGTTGACAGTAATGAAAGATGCATTGTTATTAATGCAACCGCTGATTTAGATTTTTAAATTAACGTTTACAAGACATACATTGTGAGTTACAGCCAGACTAGTGCAAAAAAATGGCCGACAACTGCGTTTAAATTTTTCCACATAAATACGGAATAAATCATAAATAACCTCTTACTTTTGGACGAGCTTCCATCAGTATCTTGGGCAATGTGTCCTTTGTCCAAAAGTATCGTTGCTTTGTTGTAAAACGACCTCCGCAACTTCAGAACTAGCAGCTAACGATAGCTTCACGGCACACACATGCCCAAATCGTCAAACGCAATACTAAGGAAATTCAGAAAAATAGCAATATACTCGCATGAAACTGATATAAATCGGTTTCAAATAACTTGTTATGATGTTTCTAACACCTATATCGAACTAATCACAGACGGATAGATCTTTGATCAATAACGAGAGCTTTTGAGCATGCGATTCTGATGTCCTCCCTTGCGTCCTGGCGAGCGTCAAAAGGAAGGGTCATCTCACTCCACTCCTTTTTATAACTCTGACAAACAGTAGAGACACCATTCCACTTCTCATTGGTTACTGAAATCCAGGGGAAGGCGGGTGCAGTTCATGTCAAGCCATAGGGCACAACAGAGTTTTCAACTGATCCGAGATCAGAGACTATTTTTCAGAGCTTCGCATGTCCTGTCATGAGTTTCGCTGTAGAAGAGTTCTGGTTCACCCACAGACATAATTCAAACGGTTTTAGAAACTACAGAATTGTTTTCTATCCAATAGTAATAATAATATGCATATTGTACGAGCAAGAATTGAGTATGAGGCAGTTTAATTTGGAGACGATAAATGCTAACGTTGAAACAGCACCCCCTATATTGAGAAATTAACTAACCTCCAAATGAGCTTCAATGCCATACAACACTCCTTTTGTGACCTCCAACTGCTTTAACGCTAGTAAAACCAAATGCATGTTTCAACCATTCGCTGCCCTCACCCGCCGACTAGCATCATACTCTGGACGGTTCTGACCTAGAATATGTGGACAACTACAAATACCTGATGTCTAGGTAGACTGTAAACTCTCCTTCCAGACTTATACAAACATCTCCAATCCAAAATCAAGTCTAGAATCAGCTTTCTATTTCGCAACAAAGCCTCCTTCACTCACGCCGCCAAACTTCCCTAGTAAAACTGACTATCCTACCGATCCTCGACTTCGGCGATGTCATCTACAAAATAGCTTCCAATACTCTACTCAGCAAACTGGATGCAGTCTATCACAGTGCCATCCGTTTTGTTACCAAAGCCCCTTATAGCACCACCACTGCGACCTGTATGCTCTAGTCGGCTGGCCCTCGCTACACATTCGTCGCCAGACCCACTGGCTCAGGTCATCTATAAGTCTATGCTAGGTAAAGCTCCGCCTTACCTCAGCTCACTGGTCACGATAACAACACCCACCTGTAGCACGCGCTCCAGCAGGTTATCTCGCTGGTCATCCCAAAGCCAACATATCCTTTGGCCGCCTTTCCTTCCAGTTCTCGCTGCCAGTGACTGGAACGAATTGCAAAAATCGCTGAAGCTGGAGACTTACATTTCTCTCACTAACTTTAAGCATCAGCTATCTGAGCAGCTAACCGATCGCTGCAGCTGTACATAGTCTATCTGTAAATAGCCCACCAGTCTACCTACCTCATCCCCATATTGTTTTTATTTCTTTTCTGCTCTTTTTGCACACCAGTATCACTACTTGCACATCATCACATTCATCATCTGCCCATCTATCACTCCGTGATCTTGCTAAATTGTAATAACTTCGCTACTATGGATTAATTGTCTTACTCACGCCATTTGCACACCTGTATATGACTTTATTTTTTCTATTGTGTTATTGACTGTAAACTTGTTTATTCCATGTGTAACTGTGTTGTTGTTTGTGTCGCACTGCTTTGCCTTATTTTGGCCAGGTCGCAGTTGTAAATGAGAACTTGTTCTCAACTAGCTTACCTGGTTAAATAAAGGTTAAATAAAAGAAATTATACTTAGTGTATGTAAACTTCTGACCCACTGGAATTGTGATACAGTGAATTATAAGTGAAATAATCTGTCTGTAAACAATTGTTAGAAAAATGACTTGTGTCGTGCACAAAGTAGATGTCCTAACCGACTTGCCAAAACTATAGTTTGTTGACAAGAAATTTGTGGAGTGGTTGAAAAACTAGTTTTAATGACTCCAACCTAACTATGTAAACTTCCGACTTCAGCTATATGTATTAATTTGGGAATGTCCTCATCCATTCCATATGATATGTTGCAAATTACAATTTGTATGATACGCTATGAACTAATATTTGTGCAATATTTTATGAATTTGCATTACGTATGATGTTACGAATTCCAATTTGTTGTGGCTAACGTTAGTCAGGTGGTTAATGTTAGCTAGACTAGGGATTAGGGTTAGGGGTTAAGGTTAGGTTTAAAGTTAAGGTTAGGGTTAAGGTTAGGAGTTAGGTTAAAGGGTTAAGATTACGGTTAAGGGAAGGGTTAGCTAACATGCTAAGTAGTTGCAAAGTATCTAAAAAGTAGTAAGTAGTTGCAAATTTGCTATTTAGCTAAAATGCAAAAGTTTTCTATGATGCAGAGTATGTGAGCGGAGTTCAGCGGTTCGAAATACTGCTTATCGCTCACGGAGTGATGCTTGCACACCGCTCCGGAGCTCCAAGTACTTTACAACAGCTCTGCTAAAAACCAATCCTCGCTCACAGGAAAACAACTGCCGCTCCAAATTTGCTCCATTCATTAAAATCACCAGTTAACCAACACCCATCTATTTTTGTGAGTACCTAGACCTACCATTTGGTTTTGAAGTATCGAAACCAAACCATATCATATCATATAAATAAAAATAAATAAAATTGAATGTATTTAAAAAAAWAWATATTATCCCCTTTTCTCCCCAATTTTCGTGGTATCCAATCGCTAGTAATTACTATCTTGTCTCATCGCTACAACTCCCGTACGGGCTCGGGAGAGACGAAGGTCGAAAGCCACGCGTCCTCCGAAGCACAACCCAACCAAGCCGCACTGCTTCTTAACACAGCGCGCCTRCAACCCGGAAGCCAGCCGCACCAATGTGTCGGAGGAAACACTGTGCACCTGGCCCCCTTGGTTAGCGCACACTGCCCCCGGCCCGCCACAGGAGTCACTGGAGCGCGATGAGACAAGGATATCCCTACCGGCCAAACCCTCCCTAACCCGGACGACGCTAGCCCAATTGTGCGTCGCCCCACGGACCTCCCGGTTGCGGCCGGCTGCGACAGAGCCTGGGCGCGAACCCAGAGACTCTGGTGGCGCAGCTAGCACTGCGATGCAGTGCCCTAGACCACTGCGCCACCCGGGAGGCTGAAAAGTATTTTAATAAATAACATGAAAGTTGACTGTAAGAATCGCTCATSTTGTATTAAATGTCATATAAACACTCTAAATAGGTCAGGAGCCAGAAAGGTAGAGTGATTATTTTGGCTATATTATTAGCCTATAATTTCAATTATTTCAAGGCTATAGCCTACAAATAATTACATTACGCATTAGTGTGATACACTAGGCTGGCAGGGACATTAAGCACTCAGATTTAAACAACATTCGTTGTATTAAATCATTATAGTCAATCAATTGTGCATATAGGCTGTGACTTACATACAATTAAATATAATTGAAACAAAAAATGATTTATTTGGGTCAGACTACAGTGCCTTTGAATAGATTTTTAGAAACACAAGTTTGGCCAGAGTCTGGCTTCAGGCTCATGCGATGGTGCCTGGAGAGAAGCCCAGCAGCCGAGAATACCCTCTCCGCACTTGCAGAGCCACTGGGGATGCTAAACARCCTTCAGGCCACTCTCGCCAGGCTGGGCAGGGATACAGAGTGTTTTTTTATATAGGTAGGCCTAAAGGTTTTTAGGCAAAATAACCTTATAGAAACGGAAAGCTCCTTGAAAGAGGTAATATGTCAGGCATATTGGGCAAAAATCAATTATAGCCTATTGTATAGATAATTAAACTTTTAAGAGAGCAGATTTTTTCTTAACTTCTTATGGCTGAAGGGGCAGTATTGAGTAGCTTGGATGAAAGGTGCACAGAGGTGCCCAGAGTAAACGGCCTGCTCCTATGTCATAGTTGCTAATATATGCATAGTATTATTAGTATTGGATAGAAAACACTCTGAAGTTTCTAAAACCTTTTGAATTATGTCTGTGAGTATAACAGAACTCATATGGCAGGKAAAAACCTGAGAAGTTCCACTTCCTGTTTGGATATTTTCTGGGGGTGCCAGATTTTCAACCAAGCTCTCATTGCAAATACAGAGAGATATGCATGGGTTTTCACTTACTACGGCTTCCACTAGATGTCAACAGTCATATAATTTGTCTGATGACTCTAAGTGAAGCGGGCCGAAGGAGACAGGAATGAGTAATCACTTCCATGAGGTGCCCACGCATTGAACTGGCGCGTTCATGTGAGAGGGAGCTCCGTTCCATCGGTCAATTGAAGTCGATATAATTCTCCGGTTGGAACGTTTATTCAAGATGTATGTTAACAACATTCTAAAGATTGATTCAGTACATCGTTTGACATGTTTCTACTGACTGTAACGGAACTTTTGGACATTTCGTCACGTTATAGTGGACGCGCTTTGAAACTTTGGTTAGGGCATTTGGTAAACAATTCGAAAGTAGCTAATTGGACATAAATAACGGACAATATCGAACAAATCAAGCATTTATTGTGGACCTGGGATACCTAGGACTGCATTCTGATGAAGTTCATCAAAGGTAAGGAAACATTTATCATGTATTTTCTGTTTTCTGTTGAGTCCAACATGGCGGCTAATTTGGCTATTGTTCTGAGCTCCGTCTCAGATTATTGCATGGTTTATTTTTACGTAAAGTTTTTTTGAAATCTGACACAGTGGTTGCATTAAGGAGAGGTATATCTATAATTCCATGTGTAGAACTTGTATTATCATTTACATTTATGATGAGTATTTCTGTTGAAACGATGTGGCTATGCAAAATCACTTGATGTTTTTGCAACTAGTGAATCTAACGCGCCAATGTAAATTACGATTTTTTGATATAAATATAAACTTTATCAAACAAAACATGCATGTATTGTGTAACATGATGTCCTATGAGTGTCATCTGATGAAGATAATCAAAGGTTAGTGATTCATTTTATCTCTATTTCTGTTTTTTGTGAAAGCTATCTTTCGCTGGAAAAATGGCTGTGCTTATTGTGGTTTTGTGGTGACCTAACATAATTGTTTGTAGTGCTTTCGCAAAAAAAGCATATTTGAAATCGGACGCTTTGGTGGGATTAACAACAATATTACCTTTAAAATGATATAAAACACATGAATGTTGATTATGAGATTTCTGTTGTTTGAATTTGGCGCCCTGCACTATCACTGGCTGTMGTCATATCGATCCCGGTAGCGGGATTGCAGCCATAAGAAGTTTAATAAGTACACCATCATTCTTTCGGGATATGTGTCTTTTCAGATTCCACAATGACTCTTTAGTTGTGGACACTAGATTACCGCAATCACTCTCTTAGTCTTGGTCCTCTTCATCTTTGTAAGTTACTTTGATTTTGCATCTGGGTGTTTTATCAGTTTGTTTATGAAAATATTTAGCAAACTCATTGACAGTGGCTAAACAAGTGGCTATAGCAGCACACAAGTAGACTACAAATGCATGCTGTGACGGGCCTGCCCTGAGCTCGGTACTGGAGCGCAACTGCTGCAAAATTGGAGTGGGTGAGAACACGGATGAGAGCGGGTGAGTTTCCCAAAGGCCTCACTCCACGCTCCAGTCAAATTGGGCACGCTCAGCTCCAGCTCCACACCCCTCACATACTCTGATAAAATTTCAAACACGCAACCTTTGGGTTAATAGACYTTATCATTATATGCCTACTCATAAACCCCGACCAACCAGCCTCATTTCATTTTTGTGACCTTCCGTCTTATGTAACCACACCAAAGTTAACATATAGTATCACACTAATTTGAGTTTCCCGGATTTTAGTTGAATATTTTACATCTAGTCTATCASACCAGGCTGTCACTCTACACTGTGCTGCTACACTCCCTCCACACTGTGCTGCTACACTCCTTCTACACTGTGCTGCTACATTCCCTCCACACTGTGCTGCTATACTCCCTCTACACTGTGCTGCTACATTCCCTCTACACTGTGCTGCTACATTCCCTCCACACTGTGCTGCTATACTCCCTCCACACTGTGCTGCTACACTCCTTCTACACTGTGCTGCTGCACTCCCTCCAACACTGTGCTCTACACTCCCTCCACACTGTGCTGCTGCACTCCTCCACACTGTGCTGCTACACTCCCTCCACACTGTGCTGCTACATCCCTCCACACTTGCTGCTATAACTCCCTCCACACTGTGCTGCTACACTCCCTCCACACACTGTGCTGCTACATCCCTCTACCAACTGTGCTGCTACGTTCCCTCCACACTGTGCTGCTACACTCCCTCCACACTGTGCTGCTTTACATTTCCCTCCACACTGTGCTGCTACACTCCTACCACACTGTGCGTGCTACATTCCCTCACAACACTGTGCTGCTACACTGCTTCTACACTGTGCTGCTACACTCCCTCCACATTGTGCTGCTACACTCCCTCCACACTGTGCTGCTACACTACCTCCACACTGTGCTGCTACATTCCCTCTACACTGTGCTGCTACACTCCCTCCACACTGTGCTGCAACACTCCCTATACACTGTACTGCTAAACTCCCTCCAACACTGTGCTGCTACACTCCCTCCACACTGTGCTGCTACGTTCCCTCCACACTGTGCTGTTACATTCCCTCCACACTGTGCTGCTACATTCCCTCTACACTGTGCTGCTATACTCCCACCACACTGTGCTGCTACACCCCCTCCACACTGTGCTGCTACGTTCCCTCCACACGGTGCTGAAACACTCCTCCACACTGTGCTGCTACACTCCCTCCACACTGTACTGCTACACCCCTCCACACTGTGTTGCTACACTCCTTCTACACTGTGCTGCTACACTCCTCCACACTGTGCTGCTACATTCCCTCCACACTGTGCTGCTACAACTCCCTCCACACTGTGCTGCTACATTCCCTGCACACTGTGCTGCTACACCCCCTCCACGCTGTGCTGCTACATTCCCTCCACACTGTGCTGCTACATTTCCTCCACACTGTGCTGCTATACTCCCACCAAACTGTGCTGCTACACTCCCTCCCACACTGTGCTGCTACACTCCCTCCACACTGTGCTGCTACACTCCTCCACACTGGCTGCTACACTCCTCTACACTGTGCTGCTACATTCCCTCCACACTGTGCTGCTGCATTCCCTCCACACTGTGCTGCTACACTCCCTCCACACTGTGCTGCTACACTCCCTCCACACTGTGCTGCTACACTCCCTACACCACTTGCTGCTACACTCCTACCATGGCTGCTACACTCCTCCACACTGTGCTGCTACACTCCCTCACACTGTGCTGCTACATCCCTACACTGGCTTGCTACATTCCCTCCACACTGTGCTGTTACACTCCCTCCACACTGTGCTGCAACACTCCCTATACACACTGTACTGCTACACTCCCTCCACACTGTGCTGCTACACTCCCTCCACATGTGCTGCAACACTCCCTATACACTGTACTGCTACACTCCCTCCACACTGTGATGCTACATTCCCCCACACTGTGCTGCTACACTCCCTCCACACTGTGCTGCAACACTCCCTCTACACTGTGCTGCTACATTCCCTCCACACTGTGCTGCTACATTCCCTCCACACTGTGCTGCTACATTCCCTCTACACTGTGCTGCTACACTCCCTCCACCACTGTGCTGCTACACTCCTCCACATTGTGCTGCTACACTCCCTCCACACTGTGCTGCTACACTCCCTCCACACTGTGCTGCTACACTCCCACCACACTGTGCTGCTACACTCCCTCCACACTGTGCTGCTACATTCCCTCCACACTGTGCTGCTACATTCCTCTACACTGTGCTGCTACACTCCCTCCACACTGTGCTGCTACACTCCCTCCACACTGTGCTGCTACATTCTCTCCACACTGTGCTGCTACACTCCCTCACACTGTGCTGCTACATTCTCTCCACACCAGTCTGCTACATTTCCCTCCACACTGTGCTGCTACATTCTCTCCACACTGTGCTGCTACACTCCCTCCACACTGTGCTGCTACATTCTCTACACACTCTGGCTGCTACACTCCCTCCACACTGTGTGCTACATTTCTCCACACTGTGCTGCTACATTCCTCCACACTGTGCTGTACATTCCTCTACACTGTGCTGCTACACATCCTCCACACTGTGCTGCTACACTCCCTCCACACTGTGCTGCTACACTCCCTCTACACTGTGCTGCTACACTCCCTCACAACTGTGTTGCTACACTCCCTCCACACTGTGCTGCTACTCCCTCCACACTGTGCTGCTACACTCTACCACACTGTGCTGCTACATTCCCTCCACCACTGTGCTGCTACACTGCTTCTACACTGTTCTGCTACACTCCTCCACTTTGTGCTGCTACATTCCTCACACTGTGCTGCTACACTCCTCCACATTGTGCTGCTACATTCCCTCCACACTGTGCTGCTACATTCCCTCCACACTGTTGCTGCTACACTCCCTCCACACTGTGCTGCTTACACTCCCTACACACTGTGCTGCTACACTCCCTACACACACTGTGCTGCTACACTCCCTCCCACACTGGCTGCTACACTCCCTCTACACTGTGCTGCTACATTCCCTCTACACTGTGCTGTACATCCTCCACACTGTGCTGTTACACTCCCTCCACACTGTGCTGAACACTCCCTATACACTGTATGCTACACTCCCTCCACACTGTGCTGCTACACTCTCCTCCCACTGTGCTTGCAACACTCCCTATACACTGTCTGCTACACTCCCTCCACACTGTGATGCTACATTCCTCCACACTGTGCTGCTACACTCCTCCACCACGTGCTGCAACACTCCCTCTACACTGTGCTGCTAACATTCCCTCCACACTGTGCTGCTACATTCCCTCCACACTGTGCTGCTACATTCCCTCTACACTGTCTGCTACACTCCCTCCACACTGTGCTGCTACCACTCCCTCCACATTGTGCTGCTACACTCCCTCCACACTGTGCTGCTACATCCCCTCCACACTGTGCTGCTACACTCCCACCACACTGTGCTGCTACACTCCCCCACACTGTGCTGTACATTCCCTCCACACTGTGCTGTACTTCCCTCTACACTGCGCTGCTACACTCCCTCCACACTGTGCTGCTACACTCCCTCCACACTGTGCTGCTACATTCTCTCCACACTGTTGCTGCTACACTCCCTCCACACTGTGCTGCTAACTTCTCTCCACACAGTGCTGCTACATTCCCTCCACACTGTGCTGACATTCTCTCCACACTGTGCTGCTACACTCCTCCACACTGTGCTGCTACATTCTCTACACACTCTGCTGCTACACTCCCTCCACACTGTGGTGCTACATTCTCTCCACACTGTGCTGCTACATTCCCTCCACACTGTGCTGCTACTTCCTCTACACTGTGCTGCTACACACCTCTCCACACTGTGCTGCTACACTCCCTCCACACTGTGCTGCTACACTCCTCTACAACTGTGCTGCTACACTCCTCCACACTGGTTGCTACACTCCCTCCACACTGTGCTGCTACATTCCTCCACACTGTGCTGCTACACTCCTACCACACTGTGCTGCTACATTTCCCCTCCCCCACACTGTGTGCTACACTGCTTCTACACTGTTCTGCTACACTCCTCCACTTGGCTGCTACGTTCCCTCACACTAGTGCTGCTACACTCCCTCCACATTGTGCTGCTACATTCCCTCCACACTGTGCTGCTACATTCCCTCCACACTGTGCTGCTACGCTCCCTCTACACTGTGCTGCTACGCTCCCTCACACTGTGTTGCTACACTCCCTCTACACTGTGCTGCCACGCTCCCTCCACACTGTGTTGATACACTCCCTCTACACTGTGCTGCTACATTCCCTCCACACTGTGCTGCTACACTCCATCCACACTGTGCTGCTACATTCTCTCCACACTGTGCTGCTACATTCCCTCCCACTGTGCTTCTACTTCCCTCTACACTGTGCTGCTACACTCCCTCCACACTGTGCTGCTACACTCCGTCCACATTGTGCTGCTACACTTCCCTCCACACTGTGCTGCTACACTCCCTCCACACTGTGCTGCTACACTCCCACCACACTGTGCTGCTACACTCCCTCTCACTGTGCTGGTACACTCCCTCCACACTGTGCTGCTACACTCCCTCCACACTGTGCTGGTACACTCCTCCACACTGTGCTGCTACACTCCTCCACACTGTGCTGCTACATTCCCTCCACACTGTGCTGCTACATTCCCTCTACACTTGCTGCTACACTCCCTCCACACTGTGCTGCCACACTCCCTCACACTGTGCTGCTACACTCCCTCCACACTGTGCTGCTACACTCCTCCACACTGTGCTGCTACATTCCCTCACACACTTGCTGCTACATTCCTCACACTGTGCTGCTAACATTCCCTCCACACTGTCTGCTACATTCCCTCCACACTGTGCAGCTACATTCCCTCCACACTGTGCTGCTACGTTCCCTCACACTGTGCTGCTACACTCCTTCTACACTGTGCTGCTACACTCCCTCCACATTGTGCTGCTACACTCCCTCCACACTGTGCTGCTACACTCCCACCACACTGTGCTGCAACACTCCCTTATACACTGTGCTGCTACATTCCCTCCACACTGTGCTGCTATACTCCCTCCACACTGTGCTGCTACATTCCCTCTACACTGTGCTGCTACACTCCCACCACACTGTGCTGCTACATTCTCTCCACACTGTGCTGCTACATTCCCTCCACACTGTGCTGCTACATTCCCTCCACACTGTGGCTGCTACATTCCCTCCACACTGTGCTGCTACGTTCCCTCCACACTGTGCTGCTACACTCCCTCTACACTGTGCTGCTACGCTCCCTTCACACCGTGTTGCTACATTCTCTCCACACTGTGCTGCTACACTCCCTCCACACTGTGCTGCTACATCTCTCACACTGTGCTGCTACATTCCCTCCACACTGTGCTGCTACATCCCTCTACACTGTGCTGCTACACTCCCTCAACACTGTGCTGCTACACTCCTCCACACTGTGCTGCTACAGTCCCTCCACACTGTGCTGCTACATTCCCTCCACACTGTGCTGCTACACTCCTCCACACTGTGCTGCTACCATTCTCTCCACACTGTGCTGCTACATTCCCTCCACACTGTGCTGCTACATTCCCTCTACACTGTGCTGCTACACTCCCTCCACACTGTGCTGCTACACTCCCTCCACATTGTGCTGCTACACTCCCTCCACACTGTGCTGCTACACTCCCTCCACACTGTGCTGCTACACTCCCACCACACTGTACTGCTACACTCTCTACACTGTTGCTGGTACACTCCCTCCACACTGTGCTGCTACACTCCCTCCACACTTGCTGGTACACTCCCTCCACACTGTGCTGCTACACTCCTCCACACTGTGCTGCTACACTCCACCACACTGTACGCTACACTCCCTCTACACTGTGCTGGTACACTCCCTCCACACTGTGCTGCTACACTCCCTCCACACTGTGCTGGTACACTCCCTCCACACTGTGCTGCTACATTCCTCTTACACTGTGCTGCTTACACTCCCTCCACACTGTGCTGCTACACTCCCTCCACACTGTGCTGCTACATCCTCCACACTGTGTGCTACATTCCCTCCACACTGGCTGCTAACTCCCTCCACACTGTTGCTGCTACATTGCTCTCCACACTGTGCTGCTACATTCCCTCCACACTGTGCTGCTACATTCCCTCTACACTGTGCTGCTACACTCTCCACACTTGCTGCTACATCCCTCCACATTGTGCTGCTAACTCCCTCCACACTGTGCTGCTACACTCCCTCCACACTGTGCTGCTACACTCCCACCACACTGTACTGCTACACTCCCTCTACACTGTGCTGGTACACTCCCTCCACACTGTGCTGCTACCACTCCCTCCACACTGTGCTGTCCACTCCTCACACTGTCTGCTCACTCCCTCCACACTGTGCTGCTACATTCCTCCACACTGTGCTGCTACATTCCCTCTCCACTGTCTTACACTCCCTCCACACTGTGCTGCTACACTCCCTCCACCACTGTGCTGCAATTCTCTCCACACTGTGCTGCTACACTTCCTCCACACTGTGCTGTACATTCTCTCCACCAACAGTGCTGCTACATTCCCTCCACACTGTGCTGCTACATTCTCTCCACACTGTGCTGCTACACTCCCTCCACACTGTGCTGCTACATTCTCTACACACTCTGCTGCTACACTCCCTCCACACTGTGGTGCTACATTCTTCCACACTGTGCTGCTACATTCCTCCACACTGTGCTGCTACATTCCTCTACACTGTGCTGCTACACACCCTCCACACTGTGCTGCTACACTCCCTCCACACTGTGCTGCTACACTCCCTCTACACTGTGCTGCTACACTCCCTCCACACTGTGTTGCTACACTCCCTCCACACGTGTGCGTACATTCCTCCAACACTGTGCTGCTACACTCCTACCACACTGTGCTGCTACATTCCCTCCACACTGTGCTGCTACACTGCTTCTACACTGTTCTGCTACACCCTCCACTTTGTGCTGCTACGTTCCCTCCACACTGTGCTGCTACACTCCTCCACATTGTGCTGCTACATTCCCTCACACTGTGTGCTACATTCCCTCCACACTGTGCTGCTACCTCCCTCTACACTGTGCTGCTACGCTCCCTCCACACTGTGTTGCTACACTCCCTCTACACTGTGTGCTACGCTCCCTCCACACTGTGTTGATACACTCCCTCTACACTGTGCTGCTACATTCCCTCCACACTGTGCTGCTACACTCCATCCACACTGTGCTGCTACATTCCTCCACACTGTGCTGCTACATTCCCTCCACACTGTGCTGCTACATTCCCTCTACACTGTGCTGCTACACTCCCTCCAACTGTCTGCTACACTCCGTCCACATTGTGCTGCTACACTCCCTCCACACTGTGCTGCTACACTCCCTCCACACTGTGGCTGCTACATTCCCACCACACTGTGCTGCTCACTCCCTTACACTGTTGCTGGTACACTCCCCCACACTGTGCTGCTACACTCCCTCCACACTGTGCTGGTACACTCCCTCCACACTGTGCTGCCTACACTCCCTCCACACTGTGCTGCTACATTCCCTCCACACTGTGCTGCTACATTCCCTCTACACTGTGCTGCTACACTCCCTCCACACTGTTGCTGCCACACTCCCTCCACACTGTGCTGCTACACTCCCTCCACACTGTGCTGCTACACTCCCCACACTGTGCTGCTACATTCCCTCCACACTGTGCTGCTACATTCCCTCCACACTGTGGCTGCTACATTCCCTCCACACTGTGCTGCTACATTCCTCCACACTTGGCTACATTCCGTCCATGTGCTGCTACACTCCCTCCACACTGTGCTGCTACACTCCTCCACACTGTTGCTGCTACACTCCCACCACACTGTGCTGCTACACTCCCTCTACACTGGCTGGTACACTCCCTCCACACTGTGCTGCTAACACTCCTCCACACTGTGCTGGTACACTCCCTCCACACTGTGCTGCTACACTCCTCCACACTTGCTGCTAACATTCCCTCCACACTGTGCTGCTACACTCCCTCCACACTGTGCTGCTACACTATCACCACACTGTGCTGCTACACTCCCTCCACACTGTGCTGCTACACTCCCTCCACACTCCATCCATTCCTACTTTTGTCCATGGTGACACGTTCTGTTAACTGATGCCCATGCTCTTAACGATGGACAGTGCACATTCTTGCTGTGGGAATAGGGTTTTAACATGATTACTGTTTGTGTATGGAGAGTATAAACTCCTCTTTAGGTATCTTTAATAAAAGCTACACCATCTGTCTCTACAAGCGAGTTGAGTTGAGGGAAGTGGGGTTACCCAAGCACACAGACTCTTGTCTTGTTTGTAATATAACTAGGAAATGCAAGGTAGGAGGTAGTCTGGGAAAAATTAAACAGATAAGTCATGCATAACTTGCACCTAATTGTAATGATATCGTCATACATGCCAACTTAGAAACATTGAAATGCAATATGGGAGACCCAAGCAGTATTACACAAAAAAACAGATATGTATCACATGGGCAAATAGCTAACCTCCACCAAACACAATGTCCTTAACGGCCCTAGGTAATTTTCATCAGTTATCTGTAGCAGACACGTTTTCACTGTCACCTGACCCTATAAAACACTCTGCATTATTCCATAGAACACCATAGCACACAGAGCTGGGTGAAGCAGAACTGATTGAGGTGAAAACGGACATATGCTGATAAAACCAAGGGCTGCGTGGTATTTCCCCTATTCTGTGGATCTCAGTCCAGGAGGACCACAGCTGAGCAGCTCTCACTGACAGTTTACCATAATCTCTCACAGGCTCCCATCATGTTTATTCCTCATAAAAATTTTATCAGCCATGGCAAATTGTAAAGATTAGAGAGGGAGGAGGGCTTTCACACCAGCCTGTTCACAGATGTATTACTGCTATGGATGATCCCGGCTTATCAGATCCACAAAGAAAAAAAAGTTCCCGAAGCAGTGCAGAGGTTGTGGAATTTGACCTTCATCTTGAACGGCAGCCAACTTAAGTAAGTATGGGCACATTAGTGATATAGAATCATAAGCTTTCTCCTCTTTAATATTATAATACACTGACATTGTACAACTTTGTCCTGGCCTATTGATTTTTTGAGACACTGCATTTATAAGATACTGCTTGTATGCACTTGTGCCAATGTTGCATGGTTCACCTAGGGATAACTGCTCAAAGAAAAGAAAGCAGGCAACATTTCAGTTTCAGAGTGCAACTTTCCATACACCAATGACTGTACATTATGTTTTGTCTGGTACACCTTGATTTAAACTCTAACGTGATTCTTTCAAGGCCAGAACCAGGAGAGATTATAAATAAGCACTTTTTATAGTTGTGGAGGTTCATGCATGTGATTCTGTCTTTAATTTGCTGGTGGTTGATTGAGACCAATAGGTGCTATGCTATAAAACTCCTCGCTCACATATTTACTCTCACAGAGAGGCTGTTGTGCTCTAATTGACCCAGCTAAATCCCCATAAAAGTCTCCATTAAACTCTGATCTCATTCCAGGTTGCTGCACAGTTTGGGGTAAAACATGCTTAGCAATTATCAAATAGCACACACAGATACAGATCTTAATTTGATCACCCTGTTGTTGCAGGAAATGTCCTGCACGGCAGGAAATGCAAACATGTAGTCTATTCAAGGTTTTAAAAATCTTCTAACGTTAGTCATTTCCACATTAACATTTCAGACTTGATTTGCACTAACAAAAAATGTATCAACCCATACAAAGAAGATCCATTAGGTATAATTCACATTTCCTGTTGCTGCAGGATTATTTTCCTGCTGTGAGAAACTAGTCAAGTCAAGATCCGACATCTGTATATGAGTGCTTTGGAGAGAGCTGCTAAAACTGCAAATTGACACAGAATAGAGTCAATTGTCACTATAGAGGAGGCTTGTGACGAYTGCAGGAATGGGCAGTAAAGTTTGAATAGGGTGTACGTTTGATGGTGTTCCCATAATTGAAAATGATCTGATATAAAAACTTGAGGTCATAAAGCAACACGAGGCTAACTGTGCAGTCCATTAAAGTGGGCCCACACAATGTTTATTCATGACCACTGGAAACAAAAGTACACAACTCATGAAGTGGACTCAAGACATGCTAAAAAGTGATGTCAATCAGCAACTCGGAGCATCACTGTGATAGCCGAAGCATGACAAATAGATGTAATAACTGAGGGATAAGGAAAATATCTGTCTATTATATGCGGGCTAGGTCATTAGCCAGGAGAGGTGTTTTGTTTTCCATTAGTTTCTCAGACAGCCAGACGCCTCCGCAGCCCCCTGGCCTCACTCTGCCAGCTCCTGGGAAAACCACTGTGGGGTCAGAGTGGCTTGTCCAGTAATGAAGCATTAGGGGATGAGATCAGCAACGCCCGGAGAAATCTCCACCAGGTCGCATCCAGGACTCTCCATTTGTCAGAGGCCGCAGTGAAATCGCCACTATTTACAGCTGGTAATGCACCACCTCTTCGACCCAACAAAAAAMCCCTCCAGGGTTTACAATCCCCTGTAGACATTCACTGAGTGAGCACTGTTGCTCTCCCTGGGGTGGTAAAGTCACCCTTACATTTGACCATGCTGTGGCCAAGATTTAGGGGTGTGAGAGTAAATCTGTACGAACTGGTATTAACGGGGGACTAGATCAAGTACATGGAGCCCAATGTGACAGTGACAGCTCATTGGTCATCTAGATCTAGAGACTGAGAGATGTGGTACACAGATATGGTCTCAACAAAATCACCTCATTGAATCACTCAAAAACTATTACAATATCCGATAAACAGGTCCCAAGGAACATTGGCCCTATCTCACTTAGAACACAGAGTAGCAATACATTAAAGAACTCTAGACAGGGCACTCATTTATAGAATTACTGAACAATGCCTTTTTAAAACCACAAATCCAATTAGACAAAAACAATGCAATATTTTCAATAGGTATCTGGAAGCTAGCTGAAGTGGTTGCGTAATTTATGGTGGTCCTTTTTGTCTTTTTGAATAGGTGTAATAAAACCAATATCCATTCAGTAATGCATGACCTGCGGTTCTGTTAATAGGCTTTGTAGTGGTAGTAATGTACTTTCCTACATGGCTGATGGAGATTATGGCCAGCGCTCTCTGGTTGCCTGCCAGATATCGATCTCCCTTAATACCCCTAGCTTCCCCGTCCCCGATCATTCAGCCCAGACCCAACACTAGGAGGGTAAGGGAGTTTGGAGAAATGGAGGGAGTGAGAGAGAAATCCGGGAGAGGAAAGGATAGCACTTATCAAATAAATGTACATTCTCCTTTCTTAAATCTGATTATTCTAATGATTAAGAGAAATCGCTCAAGCGCAACTCCAATAAGGTTTTACATATTCAGCAGCCTCCAGCATAATTAGGAAAAAAACTAAACAAGAATTTGGTTTGCACTGAAATRTGGTGGGCCAAAACAATACCATAGCTGACATAACTTAGGGAGAAGGYTCAGTCTTAGGCGCATTTTAGAGGCGCATTTTAGCCAAGCGGATTGCAAGTGCCTTTTAAAGGAAATTTCTAAGAACTTCCCGGAGATCRCATTCACGGTAAACACTGCAGATGTTGACACAAGTGGAAATGACCTATAAATGTCAACTGCTGTGCACTTGTGTATAACATGCCTTTGATTGAATGCCGACCTTAGTTGCTACCTATTGGAACGTTGACATAACTCTAAGGTATAAAGAGTTAGTGTGCCTGAAGAAGACCATCCGTCAGGCCATGGTACTTCATTTTAGAGACTGAAATAAATAAATAATGGAACTTGTAGAAAAAGTTGACTTCTAACTTAACTTTTAACTAAACTAACTTAAACTACCATAAAAACACAACATTCAATAATGTGCCCAAACATACTGGAGCAGTAAGTGGTCTCACACCATTAGGCAGTGTGTTTAAAGAATGAGACTTCATGACAAGAAGACTACAGAAGGAATGAGGTTTTAGTCCATGGCGCCGCCAGTGAGGCAGGTACAGAGGGAGCAGAGATGGCAGCAGTGGCTGATTGGTGGAGCGAATCAGAACTTAGCTTTCGTGATTAGACGCGGAACAAGCACACAGGAAGAAGACAATGAGCAGACATGTTTTAGTTGCCCATCTCTTAAGTGGAGGCCCAAGGTGGCAGGAGGGAGATTTCTCTAGGGAAAATGTGCCCTTCACAGATAAGGTTGAGGGCCAGATCGAGCTCCTGAGTGCTGAGGGAGCCAACTTCCATAAAAACAAAACAAAGGGAGGGAAGAGAAAGGGCGCTGTGGTGTGGAACGCAGCCCGGCCAAACTTTATCTCCTGCATTGGAAAGGAATAAGAAAAGTTTTTGTCACCTAAGCTGCTCCAGCTCTGGGGAGTGGAACCTTACGTAAGAACGTTACGCAAGAAGTTGCTCAGTTAGTGAGAAATCCCCCCCAAAGAAACATTCTTTTCAAGAAAAATCATTGCAATATGTGTTGCCTTGCCTCCAAGCCTGCAAAGGCCAGCAGTGTGTTTCATAGGAGATTCTCAAGATGAAAATGCTCCATTGAATTTGATGCACTAGCCAATACCTAATTTCCAAATTGACGGAGCATTGTGTGGGAAGTCCTAAAGACCTTTCAGTACACTCATTCATCTCAGAGAAAAGGAAAATGCAGGGATGACAGAAAACAAAAGGGAGTGATTGTGCTGAATAAGTGGCCAGGGTAATAATACACTGCTCTCACTGATGATTACTCTACTCTCTGCTTTCTGCTAAGCACTGAAATAAGACTGGGAACTCTTTGCTGGACTAGTGAGCTGCTGTCTTGGGACTCAACAAGCTAATAGAAGATCTTGCTACATTGACAAGACTATGTCGATTTTTAAAGTAACTGGCCAGTGTTTCCAGATGACCTGCAATTAATTAAAATCTGAGAGAAATCGTTTTACTCACAAAMACTTGTAATTAAGTATGTTAATAAGATATTTTCTGTGGTGGAATGGTGTGGGCGTACCACAACAAGATAATAGTGTTATGGAGGAGGAGGAGCTCCGCTGACCCTTCGTTTCCGGAAGTAATTTAGCCATTCATTGTAGTCATTGGGCTCTATAGAGTTGCTATTTTTTCAAGTTTTCTCAAGTCAGTTAACTTGACATTCCTGGATTACTTATTATATTAACAAAGTCTGATTTAATCAACAAATACGATTGTCAGTTTAAAAAAGGTTATGGGTACAAGACTGTGTACATCTCTGGCTGTTTACATATCATTACATATCCCATCGATCCAAGCGGGGAGAGGCTGCCCGTTGTCAAAGTTCCAAGACCAGTCAGAAATGTTCAGCTAACCCTATGCCAATGTAGGGTGGATCTCAAAACTGAACTTGGATCAGCATTACAGTTTTTTTGGATTGCTTACACACTAAAATTAAAAGTAGTACACTATTAGCAAAACCTTACACTCAAGAAGCAAAACATCAGCCCATATTTGCACAACTATAAGCACATTGTCAACCTCACACTTGTTGCAAAACTCTACACACAGTGATTTGCAAAACACTAAACACACTTAACATACATTACACACAAAAATCTATCATGAAGTCACGAGGAGGGACGAGGAGGACGAGGAGAACGAGGAGGACGAGGAGGACGAGGAGGACGAGGAGAACGAGGAGGACGAGGAGAACGAGGAGGACGAGGAGGAGAATGAGGAGGACGAGGAGGAGGACGAGGAGAACGAGGAGGAAGGGGAGGAAGAGGAAGACAAGAAGGTGCTCAAAGAGGACCTAATCTGACAAATGAGATCCGCGCAACACTGGTTGACCACGTTGTCAACCACGGCCTGACGCTGAGGGAGGCTGGACTGCGAGTACAGCCAAATCTAAGCCGATATACAGTGGCAAGTGTGATGAGAACATTTCGACTGGAAAATAGGTATTGTAAAAATATCATCATATCAAAAACATCTGCACGGTTTCAGTAACTGCTTACAGTACTGTATTCTATGCACTATCAGCACTTCTGTTACCTTTTCCTGTGAAATTACTGTACTATTGTATACTGTTTTTTTTCTACATAGGATTGAGGGTCAGGGACGACAAGGAGGAAGGCCTCCTATGTTCACAGAACAGCAAGAGAGGGAGATAGTAAACATGGTTTTGGCCAACAATGCTATAACACTCAAGCAGCTCCAAGCTAACATTGTCAATAACCACGCCATTTTCAACGATATCCATCAGGTCTCAACATCAACACTGGCACGCATCCTAAAAAAAAAACATATTCAAATGAAGCAAATTTATCGAGTGCCTTTCGAGCGCAATTCCGAAAGAGTGAAACGACTGCGGCATGATTATGCAGAGGTATGTATTCACTTTATCACTGTAATATGTATACTAGATCTACACTGAACTATACAATTTTGCCTCACACTGTTTTTCAGAGAGTTTTACGAATGGATGGAGAGGAGATCCAGCATGAGTTCATTTACGTAGATGAGGCCGGTAGGGATATCCTTGTCTCATCGCGCACTAGCGACTCCTGTGACGGGCCGGGTACGGTGCACGCTAACCAGGTCACCAGGTGCACAGTGTTTCCTCTGACACATTGGTGCGGCTGGCTTCCGGGTTGGATGCGCGCTGTGTTAAGAAGCAGCGCGGCTTGGTTGGGTTGTGTTTCGGAGGACGCATGGCTTTCGACCTTCGTCTCTCCTGAGCCCGTACGGGAGTTGTAGCGATGAGACAAGATAGTAACTACTAACAATTGGATACCACGAAATTGGGGGTAAAAATTCAACAACATTTTTTTTTTTACATTTTCACTGGACAGATACTTTAAACAACCATATCAATTCCCTCTCAAAGCAGCCATCACCTCTAAATACCTTTTAGTGTTTATTTATCTTTGTTTTCACCTGCCATAGTATTCACCATTACCTTTGATAGCACTTTTTAGCCAATGAGCTGAAATAATCAAATTGTAGATGGTCAGTGACAATTGAAAAAGTATTGTGCATATATACTGACCCCCAGATCATCTAAATGCACTGAGAATAGGAACAGAGATGGAGTCCATCCAAATGCTAAAAGGGTTAGTGAATCTGTTTTGATCCYAGACAACTTTGATCTCCACCAAGGCATAAATGATAGCCCAGTCTGACACAGAGGATGAACTTGAAATGTTCACTTGTTGCATATTGTCTTGGGGCCAAGAGCTACAGCGTTCTCAGCGTACCACACTGGATAGGATTCACTCTGATGTCTTCTCTGTTTCTCTGCCATGTGAGCTTTGAGGGAACAAAAATTATTTATAAAGGTTGGAGGACAATACTGCTCCTATGCTAGACTGCATACTGATAGAAAATAACTATAACATAAAGGAACAAGATAGGTGAACAAGACAATCACTGACTGTGTGTTTGAATGTGAGAGAGGTTGGGTCCAGTTGTGTTTCGGAGGACGCATGGCTTTCGACCTTCGTTTCTCCCGAGCCCGTACGGGAGTTGTTGCGATGAGACAAGATAGTAACTACTAACAATTGGATACCACGAAATTGGGGAGAAAAGGGGGTAATAATTCAACAACATTTTTTCCCCCTACATTTTCACTGGACAGTTACTTTAACAACCATATTAATTCCCTCTCAAAGCAGCCATCACCTCTAAATACCTTTTAGTGTTTATTTATCTTTGTTTTCACCTGCCATAGTATTCACCTTTACCTTTGATAGCACTTTTTAGCCAATGAGCTGAAATAATATTACCCAATGCGCTATAGACACTTGTGGATCTCTGAGGGGATTGGACAGGTAGGCAATATTATAAAAAAATCCCACCTAGCCTATCAAATTAAAATCTCTCTGATTTGTGTTTAGGGCAGGGTTTATCCAAACTCGGTCCTCTGGACCCCAATTGGTGCAGATTCTTTCCCCCCTAGCACTACACAGCTGATTCTAATAATCAACTAATCAGTGTTATGGCAAAAACTAAAACGTGCACAACTTGGGGTCCCGAGGACCGAGTTTGGGAAACACTGGTTTACGGGCTACAGGTTGTTTCTGATCAGGGCCTGGGAGTTTCTGTGTTTACATTTCCTGATAAATAATTGCCCTTTTGTAATGGTCTTTATAAACAGTACTCTATAATTAAAGGTTACAAAAGCATTGAGCAGATGCATATCATGCATGATGTTTTCCATATTACAGTCAGTGTTGGCAGTAACACTAATATGAAATGATTGTATCATTTGGATGGAAATGGCATGTTGACAGTCTTCATAATTTTCCACGGTATTGTGTTGTTTGTCACAGTCTAGCTCATCTGTTAACAACAGAAGACTGATGATGACAAGCTGAAATGAGACATAGGAACAGTTATACAGAACAACCCACTGATGATGTAGGAATGTCTTATCACCTAAACCAATCAATCCCACATAGCTAACACAATACAGCAGTAGCAACAGTAGTAGCAGTAATAGTAGCAGTGGCAGAAGTAGTAGTAGTAGTACTAGACATAGACATAGACATAGTAGCAGTAGTATCACATTTTATTGGTCACATACACACGGTTAACAGATGTTAATGCGAGTGTAGCGAAATGCTTGTGCTTCTAGTTCCGACAATGCAGTAATATCTAACAAGTAATCAAAACAATTCACAACAACTGCCTTATACACACAAATGTAAGGGATGAATAAGAATATGTACATATAAATGTATGGATGAGCAATGGCCGTGTGGTATAGGCAAGATGCAGTAGATGGTATAGAGCAGTATATACATATGAGATGAGTTGTCACGTTTCTGACCTTATTTCCTTTGTTTAGTCTTTATTTAGTTGGTCAGGATGTGAGTTGGGTGGGTATTATCTATGTTGTCTGTTTCTATGTGGGGTTTTCTCGTTTGGCCTGATATGGTTCTCAATCGGAGGCAGCTGTCATTCATTGTCTCTGATTGGGAACCATATTTAGGTAGCCTGTTTTCTGTTGGGGTTTGTGGGTGATTGTCTATGTGTAGTGTTTGTGTCAGTACTATTGTTATTTAGCTTCACGGTTGTCACTTTGTTGTTTTTGTAGTGTTCAGTTTCTTTCATTAAATAATGACGAACACTTACCTCGCTGCGTATTGGTCCTCCGATCCTTCTCGCCTTTCCTCGTCAGATGAGGAGGACGAAGACAGCCGTGACATGAGTGATGTTGGATATGTAAACATTATTAAAGTGGAGTTATTTAAAGTGACTAATAATAGGCATAGGCAAGATGCAATAGATGGTATAGAACAGTATATACAGTGGGGCAAAAAAGTATTTAGTCAGCCACCAATTGTGCAAGTTCTCCCACTTAAAAAGATGAGAGAGGCCTGTAATTTTCATCATAGGTACACATCAACTATATCAGACAAAATGAGAAAAAAAATCCATAAAATCACATTGTAGGATTTTTATGAATTTATTTGCAAAATATGGTGGAAAATAAGTATTTGGTCAATAATAAAAGTTTCTCAATACTTTGTTATATACCCTTTGTTGGCAATGACAGAGGTCAAACGTTTTCTGTAAGTCTTCACAAGGTTTTCACACACTGTTGCTGGTATTTTGGCCCATTCCTCCATGCAGATCCCCTCTAGAGCAGTGATGTTTTGGGGCTGTTTGCTGGGCAACACGGACTTTCAACTCCCTCCAAAGATTTTCTATGGGGTTGAGATCTGGAGACTGGCTAGGCCAAAACAGCCCCAAAGCATGATGTTTCCACCCCCATGCTTCACAGTAGGTGTAACGGGTTTCCGTTACAGGAACAGTGCGTACAGGGCTCTGGAGACGCACAGGAGGCTTAGTGGCTTAGTGCGTGTTGGCTTAGTGCGTGTTGCCGGAACTGGAGGCACCGAACTGGATACACGCACCATAGGAAAAGTGCGTGGAGGAGGAACAGGGCTCTGAAAACGCACTGGAAGCCTGGTGCGTGGTGTAGGCACTGGTGGTACTGGGCTGGGGCGGGGAGGTAGCCCCGGAAATACCGGACCGTGCAGGCTGTACTGGCTCCCTTGAGCATTGAGCCTGTCCAACCTTACCTGGTTGAATGCTCCCCGTCGCCCGACCAGTGCGGGGAGGTGGAATAACCCGCACCGGGCTATGTAGGCGAACCGGGGACACCATGCGTAAGGCTGGTGCCATGAATGCCGGCCCGAGAAGACGCACTGGAGACCAGACGCGTTGAGCCGGCCTCATGACACCTGACTCAATGCCCAATCTAGCCCTACCAGTGCGGGGAGGTGGAATAACCCGCACCGGGCTATGCACACGTACAGGAGACACCGTGCGCTCTACTGCGTAACACGGTGTCTGCCCGTACTCCCGCTCTCCACGGTTAGCCTGGGAAGTGGGCGCAGGTCTCCTACCTGCCCTTGGCCCACTACCTCTTAGGCCACCCACGAATTTTTGGGTTTCTTCTCAGGCTTCCTTGCTAGCCGCGTACCTTCATATCTGCGGTTTATGGCTTGATTCTCCGGCTTCCAGCCTTGCTTCCGTGCTGCCTCCTCTCGCTTTAGCTGCCTCCAGCTCAGCTTTGGGACGGCGATATTCTCCCGGCTGTGCCCATGGACCTTTTCCATCCAGCTCGTCCTCCAAGTCCAGTATTCCTGTGTATTCCACTGCTCGAAACAAACGCTGCTTGGTTCTGGATTGGTGGGTGGTTCTGTAACGGGTTTCCTCCTCCTCTTCATCCGAGAGGAGGAGCATGGATTGAACCAAGGCGCAGCGTTGTGATAAGACATGATAATTTATTAAACAAAACAGACGAAGACGAAAACGAACTATACTTGATATAACTAACAAAACAACAAACGATGTAGACAAGCCTCGACGTAAGAACTTACATGTAACACGAAGAACCACGAACAGGGAAATGACTACATAAAAACCGAACGAACAAAAATGAACAAACAAACCGAAACAGTCCCGTATGGTGCAACATAGACAGACACTGACACAGGAGACAACCACCCACAAACAAACACTGTGAAACTACCTACCTTAATTGATTCTCAATCAGAGGAGATGAAAACCACCTGCCTCTAATTGAGAACCATATTAGGTACCCATTAACCAACATAGAAACAGAAAACATAGACTGCCCACCCAAACTCCCGTCCTGACCAACTAACACATACAAAACTAACAGAAAACAGGTCAGGAACGTGACATAACCCCCCCTCAAGGTGCGTACTCCGAACGCACCACCAAAAGTCTAGGGAGGGTCTGGGTGGGCATCTGACCATGGTGGTGGCTCAGGCTCTGGGGAGGTTCCCACCCCACCATAGTCAATCCCAGCTTACGTCTCCCCCTTAGAATGACCACCCTCTTATTTCCCCCACCTAATTTAAGGGGCAACACCAAGATAAAGGACAGCTCCGGGACAAGGTAGCTCAGGACAGAGAGGTAGCTCAGGACAGAGGGATAGCTCAGGACAGAGGGATAGCTCAGGATAGAGAGGTAGCTCAGGATAGAGAGGTAGCTCCGGACTGAAGGGCAGCTCCGGACAGAGAGACAGCTCTGGACTGAGAGAGCAGTTCTGGATGAATGACGGCTCCGGACGCTCATGGCAGGCTGACGGCTCTGGACGCTCATGGCAGGCTGACGGCTCTGACGCTCATGGCAGGCTGACGGCTCTGGACGCTCATGCAGGCTGACGGCTCTGGACGCTCATGGCTCGCTGACGGCTCTAGACGCTCATGGCTGCTGACGGCTCTGGCTGCTCATGGCTCGCTAACGGCTCTGGCTGCTCTTGGCTCACTGGCGGCTCTGGACGCTCATGTCACTGGCGGCTCTGGCAGATCCTGTCTGGCTGGCGGCTCTGGCAGATCCTGTCTGGCTGGCTGCTCTGGCAGATCCTGTCTGGTTGGCGGCTCTGGCAGATCCTGTCTGGTTGGCGGCTCTGGCAGATCCTGTCTGGTTGGCGGCTCTGGCAGATCCTGTCTGGTTGGCGGCTCTGGCAGATCCTGACTGATGAACGGCTCTAGCGGCTCCTGACTGACGAACGGCTCTGACGGCTCGGGCCAGACGGGCGGCTCTAATGGCTCGGGACAGACGGATGGCTCAGACGGCACTGGGCAGACGGATGGCTCAGATGGCGCTGGGGATACGGATGGCTCAGATGGCGCTGGGGAGACGGATGGCTCAGATGGCGCTATGGAGACGGATGGCTCAGATGGCGCTATGGAGACGGATGGCTCAGATGGCGCTATGGAGACGGATGGCTCAGATGCGCTGGGGAGACGGATGGCTCTGGCCGGATAAGGCGCACTGTAGGCCTGGTGCGTGGTGCCGGAACTGGAGGCACCGGACTGGAGACACGCACTTCAAGGCTAGTGCGGGGGCAGGGACAGGGACACCTGACCTCTCGAAGTGCACTATAGGCCTGGTGCGTGGTACCGGCACTGGTGGCACGGCTGAGGGCACGCCATCAGGAAGAGTACGGGGAGAAGGAACAGTGCGTACAGGGCTCTGGAGACGCACAGGGGCTTAGTGCGTGTTGCCGGAACTGGAGGCACGAACTGGATACACGCACCATAGGAAAAGTGCGTGGAGGAGGAACAGGGCTCTGAAACGCACTGGAAGCCTGGTGCGTGGTGTAGGCACTGGTGGTACTGGGCTGGGGCGGGGAGGTAGCCCCGGAAATACCGGACCGTGCAGGCTGTACTGGCTCCCTTGAGCATTGAGCCTGTCCAACCTTACCTGGTTGAATGCTCCCCGTCGCCCGCCCAGTGCGGGGAGGTGGAATAACCCGCACCGGGCTATGTAGGCGAACCGGGGACACCATGCGTAAGGCTGGTGCCATGAATGCCGGCCCGAGAAGACGCACTGGAGACCAGACGCGTTGAGCCGGCCTCATGACACCTGACTCAATGCCCAATCTAGCCCTACCAGTGCGGGGAGGTGGAATAACCCGCACCGGGCTATGCACACGTACAGGAGACACCGTGCGCTCTACTGCGTAACACGGTGTCTGCCCGTACTCCGCTCTCCACGGTTAGCCTGGGAAGTGGGCGCAGGTCTCCTACCTGCCCTTGGCCCACTACCTCTTAGCCCCCCCCCAGAATTTTTTGGGGTTTCTTCTCAGGCTTCCTTGCTAGCCGCGTACCTTCATATCTGCGGTTTATGGCTTGATTCTCCGGCTTTCCAGCCTTGCTTCCGTGCTGCCTCCTCTCTGCTTTAGCTGCCTCCAGCTCAGCTTTGGGACTGCGATATTCTCCCGGCTGTGCCCATGGACCTTTTCCATCCAGCTCGTCCTCCCAAGTCCAGTATTCCTGTGTATTCCACTGCTCGAACAAACGCTGCTTGGTTCTGGATTGGTGGGTGGTTTGTAACGGGTTTCCTCCTCCTCTTCATCCGAAGAGGAGGCATGGATTGAACCAAGCGCAGCGTTGTGATAAGACATGATAATTTATTAAACAAAACAGACGAAGACGAAAACGAACTATACTTGATATAACTAACAAAACAACAAACGATGTAGACAGACCTGGACGTAAGAACTTACATGTAACACGAAAGACGCACGAACAGGGAAATGACTACATAAACCGAAACGAACAAAAATGAACAAACAAACCGAAACAGTCCCGTATGGTGCAACATAGACAGACACTGACACAGGAGACAACCACCCACAAACAAACACTGTGAAACTACCTACCTAAATTGATTCTCAATCAGAGGAGATGAAAACCACCTGCCTCTAATTGAGAACCATATTAGGTACCCATTAACCAACATAGAAACAGAAAACATAGACTGCCCACCAAACTCACGTCCTGACCAACTAACACATACAAAACTAACAGAAAACAGGTCAGGAAACGTGACAGTAGGTATGGTGTTCTTTGGATGCAACTCAGCATTCTTTGTCCTCCAAACACGACGAGTTGAGTTTTTACCAAAAAGTTATATTTTGTTTCATCTGACCATATGTAATCATATGTAAAAATGATTAAAGTGGTGTTATTTAAGGTAACTAGCGATACCTTTATTGAATCAATTTATTAAAACCTCTTGGAAATAGGGCGCGCCCTTTTCAGTACTGGATAAAATTGTGCCCAATTTAAACGGCCTCGTACCGTATGATCTGCATATTATTATTACTATTGGATAGAAAATACTCTGAAGTTTCTAAAACTGTTTGAATTATATCTGTGAGTAAAACAGAACTCATTTGGCAGGCAAACTTCCAAACAGGAAGTGAACATTCTGAAATGGGTCTCTGTGAAAGGCATCACTTATTCAATTGCCTTGTATTTATGGATCTGTATGCACTTCATACGCCTTCCACTAGATGTCAACAGGCAGTAGAACGTGGAATGAAGTGTCTAGCCTTCCCTGGGACCGAATGAGAGCCTTTGGAGTGACAGGTCAGCCATATTGGCAGTATTCGGCTACGCACTTAGGTTTGTCATATCGTTGCCTGCAATAGGTTAGGTAGACACGAAGAAATGCTCCGTCTGGGACGTTATTGGATATATTTGTGAAAAACATCCTAAAGATGGATTCTCAACTGAGTTTGACCAGTTTATTCGACTTTTATTATGCCTTTTTGAATTTTTCGTTCATGCGTAAAATCTTCATGGACACGTGAGCTCCACCATGCTAGCCAAAGTTGCTAATTCGACAGAACAAAACAACGATTTATTGTGGAACTAGGATTCCTGGCACTGCATTCTGATGAAAGTTCATCAAAGGTAAGGGAATATTTATGATGTTATTTCGTATTTTTGTGGACTCTTTGGACTCCAACATGGCGGAGAATGGCTGAGCGCTGTCTCAGATTATTGCATGCTGTGCTTTGTACTAAAGTTATTATTTAAAATCTAACACAGCGGTTGCATTAAGAACCAGTGTACCTTTAATTATATGTGCAACGTGTATTTTTCAGCAAAGTTTATGATGAGTTTTTCTGTTAGATTACGTGGCTGTCTAAAATTTCTCTGGACATTTTGGTGCCATTTGTGACCATGGCTCCAATGTAAAACCCCGATTTGTAGCTATAAATATGCACATTTTCGAACAAAACATAAATGTATTGTATAACATGATGTCATAAGACTGTCATCTGATGAAGTTGTTCAAAGGTTAGTGATAAATTTTATCTCTATTTGCGGGTTTTGTGAAAGCTATCTTTACGGTGAAAAAATGGCGTTGTGTTTTGGGCTATTGTGGTGAGCTAACATAAATATATGTTGTGTTTTCGCTGTAAAACATTTAAAAAATCGGAAATGATGGCTGGATTCACAAGATGTTTATCTTTCATTTGCTGTATTGGACTTGTGATTTCATGAAATTATATTATATGTCATTATAGTGGCCAGAGATTTGAGTCTGTATGTTGACAGCAACCTCTATTTGTTAGTGATGGCTGTTTAACAGTCTGATGGCCTTGAGATAGAAGCTGTTTTTCAGTCTCTCGTTCCCAGCTTTGATGCACCTGTACTGACCTGGCCTTCTGGATGATAACTGGGTGAACAGGCAGTGGCTCGGGTGGTTGTTGTCCTTGATGATCTTTTTGGCCTTCCTGTGACATCGGGTGGTGTAGGTGTCCTGGAGGGCAGGTAGTTTTTGACCCCCAATGTGTGATGTGTTGTGCAGGCCGCACTACCCTCTGGGAGAGCCTTGCCGGTTAGGCGTGCAGTGCAGTGCCAACTAGGCGGTGCATACAGCCTGACAGATGCTTCGATTGTGCATCATGTAGAAGTTTGAAGAGTGTTTTAGGTGCAATCAATTTCTTCAGCCTCCTGCAGGTTGAAGAGGCGCTGTTGCACCTTCTTCACCACCACTGCCTGTGTGGGTTGAACAATTTCAGTTTGTTTGTGATGTGACGCCGAGGAACTTAAAAACTTTCCAACCTCCCCCTATAGCGTTGTCTCTCGTTTTGGTTATCAAGCCTACCACTGTAGTGTCGTCTGGCAAAACTGATGATTGGTTGGAAGTGTGGCGATGGCCACACAGTCATAGGTGAACAGGGAGTTAACAGGAGAGGCTGAGAACGCACCCTTGTGGGGCCCTTAGTCTTGAGGATCAAGCGGGGTGGAGATGTGTTACCTACCCTCACCACCTTGGGCGGTCAGTCAAAAAGTTCAGGACCCAGCTTCACAGGGCGGGCTCGAGACCCAGGGGTCTCAAGTTTGGATGACATGTCGGCCCGATTAGATGCTTAGCTTGCCAGTCCAATAACAGCTTCTTACCAAGAGGTATTCCTCTTGTCCAGATGGACTAGGAATGGCAGAAGGTGTGATGGCGATTGCTATCATCAGTGGACCTTATGGGCGGTAAGCCAAATTTGCGAGTGTCTAGGGTAATCAGGTAGGTGGAGGTGATATGCTCCTTGACTAGTCTCTCTGAACGCTCAGTTCGTTGGAAAATGGTGAGGACCAAAGCACAACGTTGGTAAGTGTTCATCATTATATTATTTAAACAAAGAACACTAAACCAAATAACCAATGGAGAACGAAACGCACAAGTTCTGTAAGGTGACATCCACTACACAGAAAAATAATCACCCACAAAACACAATGAAAAACAGGCTACCTGAAATATGCTTCCATCAGAGACAACGACTGACACTGCCTCTGATTGAGGACCATACTAGGCCAAACGACATAGAAAGGACAAAGAACAAAACATAGAAAAAACAACATAGAATGCCCCCCCAACTCACGCCTGACCAAACTAAAATAAAGACATAACAAAGGAACTAAGGTCAGATCGTGACAGTACCCCCCCCCCACCCCCCCCCCCACCCCCCCCCCCACCCCCAAATGCGGGACTCCCGGCCGCCACAAACCTGAACCTATAGGGGAGGGTCTGAGTGGGCATTTACCGCGGTGGCGGCTCTGGAGCGGGACGAGGATCCCACTCCACCATAGTCTCGGCCCACTTCTGTGACACCTTAGGAGCGGCGACCCTCGTCACCGACCCTGGATTGGAGACCCTAGTAAAGGGCACCACTGGACTGAGGAGCGCCTCTGGACTGACGGACGGCTCCTGACTGAAGGGTGGCTCAGGCGGCTCCTGACTGAAGGGCGGCTCAGGCGGCTCCAGACTGAAGGGCGGCTCAGGCGGCTCCTGACTGAAGGGTGGCTCAGGCGGCTCCTGACAGACGGGCGGCTCAGGCGGATCAGGACAGACGGGCGGCTCAGGCGGCTCAGGACAGACGGGCGGCTCAGGCGGGTCAGGACAGACGGGCGGCTCAGGCGGCTCAGGACAGACGGAAGCACCTGTAGGGAGGAGACGGAGAGACAGCCTGGTACGTGGGGCTGCCACAAGACCCACCAGGCTGGGGAGACCTACAGGAGGCCTGGTGCTTGGAGGAGGCACCGGAAGGACCGGGCTGTGGGGGAGCACTGGAGCTCTGGTGCGCAGCCTTGGCACCACTCCCCCAGGATGGATGACTACTCTAGCCCGGACCCTCCAGAGTGCAGGCACAGGTTGAACCGGGCTGTGGGTGAGCACTGGAGATCTGGTGCATACTATGCGCACCTCCCCCTTAGGCTCAATTCCCACATTCGCCCGGCATGAGCGGAGCGCAGTCATAGGACGCATTGCACCCTCCCAGCGTCCCGGAGACACAGCACGCAGAGCCGGCGCAGGATACCCTGGAYCGAAACGGCGTACCGGAGACCAGACACGCTGAGCAGGCACAATACGCCCTGGCTGGATGCCCACACTCGCATGACACTTTCGGGGGGCTGTCCTAGAGTGCACCGGGCTATGGACGCGTACTGGTGACACCGTGCGCTTAACCGCATAACACGGTGCCTGACCAGTAACGCGCTGCTTACAATAAGCACGGGGAGTGGGCTCAGGTCTCCAACCTGTCTCTGCCACACTCCCCGTGTGCCCCCGCCCCAAAAATGTTGGGGGCTGCCTCTCGTCCCTGTCGCGCTGCCGTGCTGCCTCCTCATATCGCCGCCGCTCAGCTTTCGCTGCC
Organism: Salvelinus sp. IW2-2015; assembly: GCF_002910315.2. Lineage (NCBI taxonomy): Eukaryota > Metazoa > Chordata > Actinopteri > Salmoniformes > Salmonidae > Salvelinus > Salvelinus sp. IW2-2015. The sequence continues at coordinate 20,848,397 of NC_036846.1, forward strand.
TCCAGCTCTGCCTTGGGACGGCGATATTCCCCAGCCTGTGCCCAGGGTCCTTTACCGTCCAAAATCTCCTCCCATGTCCAGGAGTTCAGAACTCGCTGCTGCCCRATACCATGCTGCTTGGTCCTTGGTTGGTGGGTGATTCTGTAACGCTCGTCGCTGGAATGAGGTGAGGACCAAAGCACAACGTTGTAAGTGTTCATCATTATATTTATTAAACATAGAACACTAAACAAAATAACAATGGAGAACGAAACGCAACAGTTCTGTAAAGTGACATCCACTACACAGAAAATAATCACCCACAAAACACAATGAAAAACAGGCTACCGAAATATGGCTCCCGATCAGAGACAACGACTGACACCTGCCTCTGATTAAGAACCATACTAGGCCAAACACATAGAAAAGGACAATAGAACAAAACATAGAAAAAACAACATAGAATGCACACCCCAACTCACGCCCTGACCAAACTAAAATAAAGACATAACAAAGGAACTAAGATCAGAACGTGACACTCTCAAAGCTCTTCATGATGACAGAAGTGAGTGCAACGGGGCGATAGTGATTTAGTTCAGTTACCTTTGTTTTCTTGAGAAGAGGAACAATGGTGGCCATCTTGATGCATGTGGGGACAACAGACTGGGATAGGGGTTGATTGAATATGTCCATAAACACACCAGCCATCTGATCTGCACATGCTCTGAGGACGCGGCTAGGGATGCCGTCTGGGCAGCTTAACACATTTAAATGTTTTACTCAGGTTGGCCACGGAGAAGGAAAGTCGACAGGCTTTGGTGGTGGACAGTGTCAGTGGCACTGTATTGTCCTCAAAGCGAGCAAGACGTCGATGTCTGCGAGTGAGCTGGTTTTATTTTTGTAATCCGTGATTGACTGTAGACTGTAGCAGTAGTAGTAGTAGTAGTAGTAGCAGTAGTAGTAGCAATAGTTGTAGCAGTAGTTGTAGCAGTAGGAATAGCAGTAATGGTAGCAGTAGTAGTAGCAGAAGCAGTAGTAGTAGTAGTAGTAGTTTTAGTAGTAGCAGCGGTAGCAGTAGTAGTAGCAGTAGTAATAGCAGTGTTAGGAGTAGCAGTAATAGTAGCAGTAGTAATAGCAGTGTTAGTAGTAGCAGTAATAGTAATAGAAGCAGTAATAGTAGCAGTAGCAGTAATAGTAGCAGTAGCAATAGCAGTGTTAGTAGTAGCAGTAATAGTAATAGTAGTAGTAGTAGTGTTAGCAGTAGTAGTAGCAGCATCAGCAGTAGTAGTAGTAGTAGTAGTATTAGCAGCAGCAATATTAGTAGTAGTATTAGTAGTAGCAGTAGCATTAGCAGCAGCAGCAGAAGTACTAGTAGTAGTAGTATTAGTAGTAGTAATAGTAGTAGTAGCAGTAGTAGTAGTAGTAGCAGTAGTAGAATTACAGCCACATGTTTCCCATGCTAGTCAAATAACCATGCACAGTGAAACACTAGTGGTGGTGGCTGTTATCAAAGCCCTCCATTACTCCAGTTTGCCCAAGCACAAAATGAACAAAGTCAGCCCTCATACAACTCACACCAATAGATTTGTGGCAAGATTGGACCTGGATTGAAATTAATGGGTTTTCTAATTGGAGCACATGTTCTCTAAAGTGACGGAGTGGAGCTAACATGAGTCTCCTCCTGCTCGCAGTTCACCTGCCCACGGGGGAGACGGGAGGACGGCAAAAATTAATTTTCCCAGACGCACTCCACTTCCTCCGTCTGGCTGATGTCCTTAGTCACGATGGATGATGTCATGCCTGTTTGTGGTGGATGTTTTACGGACCTTGCTGAGCTACAAGGTGAGTCTGTGTTTTTACATGGCCCCATCACACCAGAAACAAGACACTTCAAATAATGATACAAGACATCAGGATTCTGTTGTAATGGAAGTAGAAACAGACATTTCATTCTTAAAAATAAGACAGGAGCCCCGTCTTTCAGTAGTCCTTTTAATAAACACCATGCGAGATTGAACATTTTCTTTTATTTGATGGCCACAATGTATCTGTAATTTGTCTCTTGTGCTAAATTGACTAGCCTTTTTTTCCTACACTTCTTGGATGTGTAATAAAATGGTACATTGTGTCTTGTACCTAGAGTTGGCACCACAGATTTAAAAGTGGTGTGGAAAAATGTTTATGTGTCTTTTGGGGCCTGGAGTTTTTCCTGATCTCATAAACTGGTCAGGTAAAAACCTGGGTCTTATTTGTAGGCTATGACAGGGTCCAGCGTAATATGTTTCTATATTTATTCCAAAATCTACCAGCCCGAACAGAATTTCAACTGGTCCGAACATGGTGTAGTTCTTAAATGTATTGGGGTAATGCAGGGCCTATAGTTTGGCATGTTTTCTCTCTATATTCAGCTATTAATAGGTTACATTTGGTTATTGTGATATGAATTAAAAAGCGGTGTAATATAATTTTGAAATGTATGTCATTACTCTATTCTTTAGAATTGCATTGTGTTAACTGCATACATTTTTGTTTCTAAAGTATGCCATTTTGAGAATATTTTTTTTACATCTCAAAATAAAATTCTGCCCCTTTAAGACAATTGCGTTCCAAAAGAGATATTTGCCTGGTAGAGTACGTTAGCCAAGGGAAATGCTAAAGTGTATTTTTTTTGCTTTCATTTTGCAGACTATCAGCAGTAGCCAGCATATAGCTAGTATGTGTACTATTGAAAGTTTCCTTTTGTATATCACTTTCCCTACAATAAATAAGCTCAGCGAATAGGCCTTTATTTTTGTTCAGGACAGCTCGCATGTGCTTAGTGAACGTACAGTAGCTAACTTCTGTACTGCTCGAGTGCTCAAGAAGTTGTGACTCGTGGCAGCGTAGTGGTGCTTGAATGAACGGCCAATCATATTCCTCACACAATCAACTTTTCTGTGTGTATTCTTCAATGGTTTTCAATGGTAGACTGCGACAGAACAGGTAAACGTTGAACTGGAACCCAAACTGCGCTGAGAGGTTACTGGCCCGGTCGGTGCTGCTGCTGAGAGATTACTGGCCTGGTCGGTGCTGCTGCTGAGAGGTTACTGGCCCGGTCGGTGCTGCTGGAGAGTTAGCTGGCGCTGCTAGATACGGCGGCTGCGCTAGTACGCCCCGGGCGAGAGTATCGCCTGGTCTTCTGTGTTCGTGACTGTGCTCCGGTTGGTGCTGCCTGCTGAGATATACTGGGCCCGGCATTTTTGGTAAAATTAGGGGTAGATCATAGGGTAACAGAACCTTGCAAGCAACGGTGCTGGCATCGCCTTGGACGGAGCGCTTAGATCTGGCACCTCTCAGCCCGGTCAGAGCAGGTGCCTCGCATGCTGAGAAGGTTGGACCCTCGCCCACCGGTCAAGCTGGGCGCTGCTGAGAGAGTTCCATGGCGTCCACACCGCACGAAAGGTCAAAGCGTGCTGCGCTGAGAGGTTACTGGCCCGAGATCCGTGCCTGCTGTTGAAACTGATACGTTCTGGCCTGGTCGGTGCTGCTGCCTGAGAGTCTACCTAAGGCGCTGGTCGCTGTGCTGCTGAGAAGATCACTGGCACCGGTCCAGCTGGACTGCTGATCGCAGAAGTACTGGCGCCAGCGAGTCGACCGGGCCAGTAACCTTTCTCAGCAGTAGCACCGCGACCGGGCCAGTTAACTTTCAGCGCGCAACGACCGGGCAGTACTTTCTCAGCAGGCAGCAGGTACCGATCCGGGCTGCTGGCCCGAAGTAAAGTTCTTCTTCCTGGACGCGAGCCCGGTCCGGTCCTGCTCCTGAGAAGTTACTTGGCCCGGTCGGTGCTGACGCACTGCCGTGCGGGATGTTACTTGCCCGGTGCCGGCTCCTGCTGCATGGTAACTTAATGTTACTGCTGCAGCAGCAGCACGAGGCAGTAACTTTCCAGCAAGCAGCACCGACCACCGGGCTCAGTGAACGTGTGTCTGTCATTCAGCCCTGCACTGGGCGAAAAACAACCTGTGGTACTCGCACTGGTCGTTGCATTGCTGTCCTGTTTCTGCAAGACGTTTCACTGCGCGCCTGGTCGGCCAGTGCTCGGCATGCCGGGCCTCGTAGAAAGTTTTACTTTTGGTGCGCAGCCGGTCAGGCACCGGACCAGGCCAGTTAACTTCTCAGGCAGGCCGGTACTGCTGCCTGAGAGTTACTGGCCTGGTCAGTGAAACCTGCACCAGGCCAGTAACGTCTCAGTCGCAGAGAGCAGAAATTAAATGGCTCACCGACTCCAGGCCGAGGTTCAACTTTTCCTCAGCCGTGCTAGCGTATGGCTCGCAAGTACGCTCTAGGCTGGCCCCCAGCCTAATTTCAGCAGGCCAGCAACAAGGTCCTCGCCAGTAACTTCTTCAGGCAGCGGTACTGCTGCATGACCCAAGTTACTGCCTGGTCGGAACTGCTTAGGCTCGAACAACAGACATGGTGCTCTCAGGTTGAGACTCTGTTCCCGCCTGAGGGCATCGCAGCCAGGTGCTGGCAGTAACGCCTCGATGACCTACTGGCCAGTGGTCGGCTGCTGCTGCTGGCAGAAGTTATGGCCCGGTCGGTACTGCTGCTGAGAAATTACTGGCCCTGGTCCGGTGCTCTGCTGAAAACACGACAGCCAGTCGTAACTAGGCTTCTCTGGTACCAGGTCTGCTAGGGCCTGACGACAGCCAGAACTCAGAAGTTACTGGCCACGTCGCGTCGGTGCCATGCCTGCTGACCGAGTACTGCGACGTAACTCACAGCAGGACCACCCGACTTTGGCAGTCAGAGAAGTGGCTGCACTGCTAAAACGTCCTAGCCCTAGGTCAGGTGCTGCTGGTGAGAAGTTACGTGCCTGGTCGGGCTGCTGCCTGAGAAGTACTGGCAGGTCCACTGTTGCTGCTAGCTGAGAATCACTGGCTATTCCGTCGGGTGCTTGTGCTGAGAGTTTACTGGCACCGGTCGGTAAGCTCTGACTGAGAAGGAGTTACTGGCAAAACTGGTCGGTACTGCTGCTGATGATGTTATCTGGCCCGGTCCGGTGCTGTGATGCACAAAAAAAAAAAAAGTTGTTACTGGCCAGGTTGTTGCTCGCTGCTGAGAAGTTACTGGCCTGGTCATTGCTACTGCTGAGAAGTTCTGGGCCTTGGTCGGTTACTGCTGCTGAGACGTTACTGGCCTTGGTCGGTACTTGCTGCTGAAAACGGCCGGTAAAGTACCGACCAGCCGAAAAGTTCCGCAGTAAAAACCGACCAGGCCCAGTAAGGCGTCTTATGTCAAGCATACCAGCATGTTTAAAAACGTCTACAAGCAAACAGCACACAACCTGACCATAACGCAGCCACGCCCGAACCGAGAGCGTAACATCTCAAGCAAGCACGAAGTAACACGAACACAGGCCAGTAACTTTCCAGCAGCAGCACCGACGGGCCATAACTTCCAGCACGCGCTGCACCGACCGGGGCCAGTAACTTTCTCAGGCGGAGGCGCGCCAGCACCGGACCGGGCAGTATCCAGCCAAGCGCGGGCGCAGGGGCCGAGCGCGCGGGGGGCAGTACTGCGTCGCGAGGCGGAGGCAGGCGCGGGCGCGCGGGCGGGCGCGAAAAGGTGCCGGCGGGGCGGACGGGGGGAGGCGGAAGGCGGAGGGCGGCAGCGCGCGCGAGGGGGTGGGAAGGTGGGGGCTCAGCAGCGGAGACGCGGGGACGGCGGGCGGGCAGGGGGAGGGAGGGTGGCGCTGCGGGCGCGCGGGAGGCGCGCACACGGGAGGGGGGCGGGCGGGGGCCGGAGGGGGTAGAGACGTGTGTGGCGCGGAGCGCGAGGGGCGCGCGCGCGGGGAGGACGACCAGGCCAGGAATATTCTCAGCAGCAGTCCGACCAGGCACGTACCAACCTTCCCCTCAGCCCAGCCCAGTACCGACCGTGCAGTAACTTCTCAGCAGCAGCACCGACCAGGCCCCACGCTCCAACCCGCTCCCTCCAGCACGCCCCCAGCCATCCGCAACCTGGCCCACGTACCACCTCTCTCCTCAGCCAGCCGCTCTCCCGACCCAGGCCCCAGCTCCCCACCCTCTCCCTCCCCAAGCAAGCAGACGACCGGGCCAGTAATTTCTCCCAGCCCCCCAGCAGTACCCCCCCGACCGGGCCCAGTTATCTTCTCAGCAGCCCAGCACCGTACAGGCCAGTACATTTTCAGGAGCCAGCACCGACCGGGCCAGTACATTCTCAGCAGACAGGCACCGGACGCGGCGGGCCCAGTAACTTCTCAGCAGCAGGACCGACCGGGCAGTACTTCTCATCAAGCAGTACCGATCCGGGCCACGTATCTTCTCAGCTTGAGGGGGGGCGCGGAGCGAGCCGGGGGACCAGGCCAGGGTGTACGGTGCTGCTGCTGAAGTTCTCAATTACTTGGAGCAGCCAGGTCGGTCCGCTGCTGGTGACAAGTTACTGGCCAGGTTGTGTGGCTGCTCGAGCCGACCACTGAGAAGTTGCTGGCCCATGTCGTCCTGCTGCTTGACCTGGTACAGTTATCTGGCCCCGGTAGCGGTCCTGCTGACTGAGGACAGCGTGACTGGGCCGCGTACGCGGTCGCGGCAGTATTAAGCCTCTGCTGCTGAGCTCGGGCTTACCTAGCAGCACCGCCAGGCCTCGCAGTACGCTAAGCGATTTTCACTGCTGCTGAAGAAGTAGATGTGCCATGACTCGTAGGCCAGGCAGTATACCTGTGTGCTAGCATGCTGAGCCACAGGAGGTTACACCGGGCAGTAACTTCTCAGCAGCAGCACCGACCAGGCAAGTAACTTCTCAGCAGTACAATGACCAGCGCCAGTAACTTCTCCAGCAGCAGCAACAACTGGCCAGTAACTTGTCATTCAGCAGCACGACCGGGCCGTAACATCTTCAGCCAGCAGTACCCGACCAGGCCAGATAACTTCTCAGCAGCAAGCACCGACCGGGTCCAGTAACTTTCTCAGCAGCCTGGCAGCACCGACCCGGGCCCAGGTAAACTTCGGTCCTCAAGCCAGGTGCTTGCTGCTTGACAGAGGCAGTTACTGCCCGGTCGGTGCTGCTGCGTCCGGAGCAGCTGCTGAGAGGTTACCTGCTGGGTCGGTGAGTGGCTGTTGAGAGTTACTGGTCGCCGGTCGGGTGCTGCTTGGCTGAGGAAATTACTGCCCGGAGTCGTGGTGCTGCTGGTTCTGAAGGTTTACTGAGCCCGAGTCGGTTGTACTCGCTACTCCTGAGAAAGCTTTACTTGAGCCGCCAGTAGGTCGGTGCTGCCGACTGCAGGCCAGTAACGTCTGAGCGAGGCAGCAGTACCCAGACCAGGCCAGTAAACTTCTCTCGCCTGAGGTGACATGACCAGGCCCAGTAACTTTCTCCGGAGCTCAGCAGCAGCGATGAGGGTCCGGGGCCTGCATGTACTAGATTCTCAGCAAGGCAGGGACAGGTTTACTGGCCGAACCAGCCGGCAGGTTACACTTGCTCAGCAGTTAGCAGTGCTGATGACCCTGGCTGAGCCTGAAGTAGTTAAACTTTTCTCGCGCAGCCCTGGTCAGCGGTGCTGCTGCTGAGAAGTACTGGCACCGCAGGTCAGGTACCTGACTGACCCTGGCAGACAGTACTGGCCTGGTCGGAACTGCTGCAGAGAAATTAATGGCCTGGTCGGTGCTGTTGCTGAGACCGTTATTGCATGGCACAGTCAGGTCTGGGGTACTGCTGCTGTAGAAGTTAACTTGTACACTGTCAGCGCAGCCTGACGACGCATGCGCCAAATGCTGTGAGTAGTAACATCTCAGCAAGCAGTTACCGACCCAGGCTAGTAACTTGTGCAGATCAAAGACTTACTGGAGCCCTAGCACCGACCCGGCCAGTAACTTCTCGCAGCGAGCTCCAGCACCGCCGGGCCCTCAGTAACTTCTGCAGCCATGCAGCCACCAGATGCCGGCGCAGTTAAGCTTCATCAGACGTGTACTGGCCTAGTCGTCGTTTGCTGCTGCAGCATTGAAGCAAGCTTACTGGCCCCCGTACTTCTCAGACCAGCACCCCGACCAGGCCAGTGAACTTCCAGCAGCAGCACCGACCAGGCCAGTAACTCTCAGCAGCAGCGCAACAACCTGCCCAGTTAACTTGTGCGCTCACCAGCAGCACCGGATACCCTGGTGGGCTGCAGAAGAGTTACTGGCTACTGTGTCGGTGCTGCTGCTTTTAAACTGTACCTCGCCCTAGGCATCGGTCGCTTGCTGCTAGAGAAGTTTATGGCCTGGTCCAGTGCTTGCTGCTGCACGAAGGTTTAAACTCCAGCTGGTCCCGGAGTTTAGCTAGCTGCCTTCTTACAAGAAGCCGTACTGTGCCTGGTCGCGTGCGCTGCTTGAGAAGGTACCAGGATTCACCATGGCCCTAGTAGGTCACGGGTTGCTGGTCTTCAGCTGCTCTGAAGAAGTGTACTGCGCACGTCCGGTCTGCCTGCTGCATGCTGCAGAAGTTACTTGGCCAGGCCCAGGTCACTTCTCAGGGTGCCTCCAGCCACTGCCTGAGAAGTTACTGGCGGCCAATCCAGTCCCAGGGGGTCCTAGGTAACTCTCCTAGCAGGCACACAACTCGCGAGACCAGTGAAACTTCTTCAGCAGTTAGCTGAGCACCGACCAGTCAGGTCAGTAACTTCTCAGCGCTACTGGCTCGCTTGAGATGTTACTTGGGCACCGGATCTAGCTGCTGCTTGACGCCATGGCGCAGTAGTTACATAGGCTCTACTCGTGTCGATTGCGTGCTGCTGAGAAAGCAGATTAACTGAGCCCTGGCCTCATTGCCTACTGGTAAACTTGTGATGCATAGCTCAGTCCTAGCGGGGGCGCGACCGGGCGCCAGTAACATCTCAGCAGCAGTACCTCGTAGCGGTACGGCCAGTAACCTTTGCTCCAGCAGCAGCACCGATCCGCGGCCAGCTACTTCTCAGCCCAGCAGGCAGGCTCACTGACGGCTGCTGACCAGGTAACACTGTCTCTTAGCAGCCAAGCCTCGGCACCAGAGGCCGTGCGCCAGTAACTTCTCACAGCAGCAGCAACACCTGGCACAGAACTTCTTCCCAGCACCAGCCCACCCGAGCCCCAGGCCAGTAACATCTCCAGGGTACTCGCTTGCTGAGAGAAGAGTTACTGGCCTGGTCGGTGCTGCTGCTGAAGATTACTGGCCCCGGTCGGTGCTGCGCTGGGTACAATTACTGGCCAGGTTGTTGCTGCTGCTGAGAAGTTGCTGGCCTGGTCCGGTGCTAGTGACCCGCTGCTGCGAGGAGTTACTGGCTCCAGTAACCCGTTCGTTTCAGCAGCGGTGCTGCTGCTGAAGGTGGATTACCCTGTGCGGACCGGCGTGCGTACTAGGTTGCTCGTTCTGCTGAGTCAGCGCTTACTGCAGGCAGGCACCACCAGCCAGCTTATAGGTGTCTTTTGGTGCTCGAGGACTGGAGTGAGACGCTCAGTGGCCATGGCCCGGTCCGAGCCTGGCTCTGGCTGACCCCAGTAGAGACCATTATCTGCTCAGGCAGGGCACGGGCTCCCCGGAGTGCTGCTGGGGCGTGAGAGGCTCCTCCCAGTGGCAACCTCCGTCCGCGCTCGCTGCTGCCTGACAGGGAGGTTTCTCACTCGCAGCATGATCATCCAGTAAGACTCCGATGGCGCTGCATAGATGATGCAGCGCAGCAACCGACTTACTGGCACGGCGGCAAAAGGCATGCTGCTGCTGGAAAGATATACTAGGTCCTCGTCCAGCCGATGCATGCTGCTGGAGAGTCTATAACATGCCCGGAATCAGGTGACGCTACCTCCGACGGAGAATATACTCTGCCCGCCTAACGCGAGTGCATGGCCTTGACCGGGCAAGTAACTTGCCTCGTTTGCTGCTGCTGAGAGGTTACTGGCCCTATGAAAAGCGTCTACAGTGCTCGCCCTGACCGTGAGAGGGCTTTACTGGACAGTAACCTCTCAGCAGCAGCACGACCGGGCCAGTAATTCTCCAGCAGGCAGCACCGACGGCCCCAGGATCGTAACCTCTCAGCAACCACCAGCCAGAACCCCACGCCGGTGCTGCCTGCTGAGAACCGGATTACTGGCCCCTGGCGCCCAGGTGCTAGCAACTTGCCTGAGAATTCCACTGTCACCCTGGTCGGTGCTGCTTGTGCCACTGAGAAGATACTGGCCCTGGTCCAAAAACCCCCCACGGTTACTGCTTGATGAAAGACGCAATTACTGGCCCGGCACGCCCAGGTCGACGGTCCTCCGCTGACGGTTAGGGCGAAAGCAATTACTGGCTCCGGCCAGTAACCCTCAGCAGCCCGAGGCATCGTGCTGGCAGCCATGAGGATCCGCTATGGTACTGGCAACCTCCAGCAAGCACCGACCGGGCCCCGTCGGTGCTGCTCCAAATGAAAAATTACTGGCCCCTGGTCAGGGTGCTGCTGCTGAGAAGATACTTGCAGCACGGCCAACGCAACGCTGAGAGCAGATTACTGCTGCCTGAGAAGTTACTCCGGCGACCGGTCGTACCCGCACGGGGCCCCGGTACTGCTGCTGAGATGTTACTGGCCTGGTCGTGCTGGTGCTGAGGAAGTTACTGGCCAGGTTGTTGGCTGCTGCTGAGAAGTTACTGGCCCGGTCTGTGCTGCTGCTGAGAAGTTACTGGCCGGTCGGTGCTGCTGCTGAGAAGTTACTGGCCGGTCGGTGCTGCTGCTGAGAAGTTACTGGCCTCGGTCGGTACTGCTGCTGAGATGTTACTGGCCGGTCGGTGCTGCTATGAAGTTACTGGCCAGGTGTTGCTGCTGCTGAGAAGTTACTGGCCTGGTCATTGCTACTGCTGAGAAGTTACTTGCCTGGTCGGTGCTGCTGCTGAGAAGTTACTGGCCCGGTCTGTGCTGCTGCTGAGAAGTTACTGGCCTGGTCATTGCTACTGCTGAGAAGTTACTGGCCTGGTCGGTACTGCTGCTGAGACGTTACTGGCCTGGTCGGTACTGCTGCTGAGAAGTTACTGGCCTGGTCGGTGCTGCTGCTGAGAAATTACTGGCCGGTCGGTGCTGCTGGTGACAAGTTACTGGCCAGGTTGTTGCTGTGCTGCTGAGAAGTTACTGGCCTGGTCGGTGGTGCTGCTGCTGGGAAGTTACTGGCCTGGTCGGTGCTGGTGCTGAGAAGTTACTGGCCAGGTTGTTGCTGCTGCTGAGAAGTTACTGGCCCGGTCTGTGCTGCTGCTGAGAAGTTACTGGCCCGGTCGGTGCTGCTGCTGAGAAGTTACTGGCCCGGTCGGTGCTGCTGCTGAGAAGTTACTGGCCTGGTCGGTACTGCTGCTGAGATGTTACTGGCCTGGTCGGTGCTGCTGATGACAAGTTACTGGCCAGGTTGTTGCTGCTGCTGAGAAGTTACTGGCCTGGTCATTGCTACTGCTGAGAAGTTACTTGCCTGGTCGGTGCTGCTGCTGAGAAGTTACTGGCCCGGTCTGTGCTGCTGCTGAGAAGTTACTGGCCTGGTCATTGCTACTGCTGAGAAAGTTACTGGCCTGGTCGGTACTGCTGCTGAGAGACGTTACTGGCCTGGTCGGTACTGCTGCTGAGAAGTTACTGGCCTGGTCGGTGCTGCTGCTGAGAAGTTACTGGCCCGGTCGTGCTGCTGCTGAAAGATTACTGGCCCGGTCGTGCTGCTGCTGAGAAGTTACTGGCCTGGTCGGTACTGCTGCTGAGATGTTACTGGCCCGGTCGGTGCTGCTGATGACAAGTTACTGGCCAGGTTGTTGCTGCTGCTGAGAAGTTACTGGCCTGGTCATTGCTACTGCTGAGAAGTTACTTGCCTGGTCGGTGCTGCTGCTGAGAAGTTACTGGCCCGGTCTGTGCTTGCTGCTGAGAAGTTACTGGCCTGGTCATTGCTACTGCTGAGAAGTTACTGGCCTGGTCGCGTGCTGCTGCTGAGAGGTTACTGGCCCGGTCGGTGCTGTGCTGAGAAGTTACTGGCCTGGTCGGTGCTGCTGCTGAGAAGTTACTGGCCTGGTCGGTGCTGCTGCTGAGAAGATACTGGCCGCCGGTCGGTACTGCTGATGAGAAGTTACTGCCCGGTCGGTCCTGCTGCTGAGAAGTTACTGGCCCGGTCGGTGCTGCTGCTGAGATGTTACTGGCCCGGTCGGTGCTGCTCCTGAAAATTACTGGCCTGTACGGTGCTGCTGCTGAGAAGATACTGGCCCGGTCGGTACTGCGCTGAGAAGTTACTGGCCCGGTCGGGTACTGCTGCTGAGAAGTTACTGGCCTGTCGGAACTGCTGCTGAGAAATTACTGGCCAGGTCGATGCTGCTGCTGAGACGTTACTGGGCTGGTCGGTGCTGCGTCTGAGAAGTTACTGGCCCGGTCGGTACTGTTGCTGAGGAAGTTACTGGCTGTCGGAACTGCTGCTGAGAAATTACTGGCCTGGTCGGGCTGCTGCTGAGAACGTTACTGGCCTGGTCGGTGCTGCTGCTGAGAAGTTACTGGCCTGGTCGGTGCTGCTGCTGAGAAGTTACTGGCCTGGTCGTGCTGCTGCTGGAAGTTACTGGCCCGGTCGGTGCTGCTGCTGAGAAGTTACTGGCCCGGTCGGTGCTGCTGCTGAGAAGTTACTGGCCGCGTCGGTGCTGCTGCTGAGAAGTTACTGGCCCGGTCGGTGCTACTGCTGAGAAGTTACTGGCCCGGTCGTGTGCTTGCTGAGAAGTTACTGGCCTGGTCGGTACTGCTGCTGCTGAGTGTACTGCCCGGTCGGTGCTGCTGATGACAAGTTACTGGCCAGGTTGTTGCTGCTGCTGAGAAGTTACTGGCCTGGTCATTGCTACTGGCTGAGAAGTTACTGGCCTGGTCGGTACTGCTGCTGAGACGTTACTGGCCTGGTCGGTACTGCTGCTGAGAAGTTACTGGCCTGGTCGGTGCTGCTGTGAGAAATTACTGGCCCGGTCGGTGCTGCTGGTGACAAGTTACTGGCCAGGTTGTTGCTGCTGCTGCTGAGAAGTTACTGGCCTGGTCGGTGCTGCTCTGCTGGGAAGTTACTGGCCCGGTCGGTGCTGCTGCTGAGAAGTTACTGGCCTGGTCGGTGCTGCTGCTGAGAGGTTACTGGCCTGGTCGGTGCTGCTGCTGAGAAGTTACTGGCCTGGTCGGTTGCTGCTGCTGAAGGTTACTGGCCTGGTCGGTGCTGCTGGTGACAAGTTACTGGCCGGTTGTTGCTGCTGCTGCTGAGAAGTTACTGGCCAGGTTGCTGCTGCTGAGAAGTTACTGGCCTGGTCATTGCTACTGCTGAGAAGTTTACTGGCCTGGTTCGGTACTGCTGCTGAGACGTTACTGGCCTGGTCGGTACTGCTGCTGAGAAGTTACTGGCCTGGTCGGTGCTGCTGCTGAGAAATTACTGGCCCGGTCGGTGCTGCTGTGAAGAGTTACTGGCCAGGTGTCGCTGCTGCTGCTGAGAAGTTACTGGGCCTGGTCGGTGTGCTGCTGGGAAGTTACTGGCCCGGTCGGTGCTGCTGCTGAGAATTACTGGCCCGGTCGGTGCTGCTGCTGAGAAGTTACTGGCCGGTCGGTGCTGCTGCTGAGAAGTTACTGGCCCGGTCGTTGCTGCTGCTGAGAAGTTACTGGCCCGGTCGGTGCTACTGCTGAGAAGTTACTGGCCCGGTCGGTGCTGCTGCTGAGAAGTTACTGGCCCGGTCGGTGCTGCTGCTGAGAAGTTACTGGCCGGTCGGTGCTGCTGCTGAGAATTACTGGCCCGGTTCCGGGACGCTACGCTGAGAAGTTACTGGCCCGGTCGGTGCTGCTGCTGAGAAGTTACTGGCCCGGTCGCGTGCTGCTGCTGAGAAGTTTACTGGCCCGGTCGGTGCTGCTGCTGAGAAGTTACTGGCCCGTCTGTTGCTGCTGCTGAGAAGTTACTGGCCCGGTCGGTGCTACTGCTGAGAAGTTACTGGCCCGGTCGGTGCTGCTGCTATGAAAGTCCACTATTAGTACAAGCATATCTGTCTCGCCACACATTTTCTGACGGCTCTGCTTGTACCATAGAAAATAGCCGTAAAAGCCTCACACACACAGAGGCCAGATTCAAGCATTGGTTAGATTGCTCTGATTTCCTTTTGGCCAGGAACATCAAGAAGCTAGCCATGACTATGTCTGCACCCCTTAAAACGTCCAATGCAGACATTTTATATCCAATCAATTCTGGGTAACTATGAGGTACCTTACTGTGATTGTTTTCAATTCAAATGGTCAAAAAGAAACATAAAAACTTCTTAGTAAAGGGACATTTCTCAAGTAAGAATTTAGTTAGGACTGTCTGGGAGTTATCTGTCTGTCTGGGAGTGGGGAGGGTAACACTGAAAGTTAGCTGTTACTGGCAGAGAGGTTTGGATCTCTCTTTCTTATTGGTCAATTAACTCATCTACAGCATGGTGATGTCACCATGGAAGGCCAAAGCTCCATCTCACCAAAACAGGCATAAATTTCAGGCAGACTTTTCAAACAGCTCTTACACTAAAAATGCATTATCATCATTCTCACAATTTCACAGTATTATTTCACAATTTCACCCTCATGTTTTGGAAATATATAAATAAAAATAGGAAATCACATGTTTCACTGCACTGGGCCTTTAAAGCAAAATCACTACAGCTCCAGTCTCCATAGAAAGCACGGCAAGCATTCCCCTCAGCTCCTAATTTAACTTCTTCCAATCTGTCATCTGCACTGTTTCAGGTGACAGCACTACGAGTTGCCTATCACTGCTCTCTCTCCTTCTGTTTGTCCCTCTCCCTCATTGCGATTCAATTTCAAAGCTTTTATTGACATGATGTGTTGTGGGGCTGTATTGTGTACAATGAACAACCCACAGTCTCTTCCTCTTCATTTTAGCCTTTCAATCTCTGAGGTGAGTAGAGCACTTCCCCCTCCCTCACATTTATTTTAAATGGAGTGAGCTGCCTTCCTTTTTCTCTGTATTTCCTCCCTATCATTTCATACATTCATATCTGTCAGCTTTTCTCTTGTGAACTGCTTTTTTGTCTTTCACACCTTTGGTCAAGTCCATTGTTTACATTTATTCTCTCTCTCTCTGTATCTCTCTCTCTGTATCTCTCTCTCTGTATCTCTCTCTCTGTATCTCTCTCTCTGTATCTCTCTCTCTGTATCTCTCTCTCTCTCTCTCTCTCTCTCTATCTCTCTCTCTCTCTATCTATCTCTCTCTCTCTCTCTCTCGCATCTCAGAGAATAGTCCCAGTATAGTGGAGGTATAATGTAGCCCATCTTTCTCTCTGTCACACACAATCCTATAATACCTATAAAGGAATAGCAGTCGGAAATAGCAGTATTCAGGAGAAAGTACATTTGTGTAACCGTGTCCCATGCCTCCCCATTAGATGTGATGAAGCTATAAAAATCTTCCTCTTGGACATGTACCGCATACGACACATATCTGACAGCTGCCACAGAGACAGATTTGGAGGACTATTTGTCTCTTATCTATTATAATTATCACTTCCCAGAAAATATCTCACTTCTTCAAAGACACATGCTTAATGACATGAGTACAGAAAAATACAGCAGATGCTGCGTTGGGGAGTAAGATATATTGAGGGTGAAATAGGTTCATCCAAGGATGTAATGTGGAGGGAGCTGCAAATATACAGGTGAGAGAGCTGCTAAAATGCAGGTGAGAGCTGCTAATATACAGGTGAGAGAGTGGCTAATAAACAGGTGAGAGAGCTGCTAGTAAACAGGTGAGAGAGCTGCTAGTATACAGGTGAGAGAGCTGCTATCTATACAGGTGAGAGAGCTGCTAGTATACAGGTGAGAGAGCTGCTAGTATACAGGTGAGAGAGCTGCTAGTATACAGGTGAGAGAGCTGCTAGTATACATGTGAGAGAGCTGCTAGTATACAGGTGAGAGAGCTGCAAATATACAGGTGAGAGAAATAACAAAACTATTGGCAAGAAATAATGATACACTTGGCAGTCCCCCTCTCTCTCTTTCTTTCTTTCTTACTTTCTCTTTCTATCTGTCTCTCTTTCTTTTTCTCTCTCTTATTCCCCCTCTGTCTCTCTCCCTCTCTTTTTCTCCCTCTCTCTGCCTCTCTCTCAATTAAATTACATTTCAATGTAAGGGCTTTATTGGCATGGGAGACATATGTTAACATTGCCAAAGCAAGTGAAGTAGATCATAAACACAAGTGAAATAAGCAATAACAATGTACAGTAAACATTACACTAACAATAGTTCCAAAAGAATAAAGACATTTCAAAGGTCATATTATGTGCAAGTAGTTCAAGTACAAAAGGAAAAGAAATAAACATAAATATGGGTTGTATTTACAATGGTGTTTGTTCTGCACTGGTTGCCCTTTTCTTGTGGCAACAAGTCACAAATCCTGCTGCTGTGATGGCACACTGTGGTATTTCACCCAGTAAATATGGGAGTTTATCAAAATTGGGTTTGTTTTTCGAATTCTTTGTGGGTCTTTGTAATCTGAGGGAAATATGTGTCTCTAATATGGTCATACATTTGGCAGGAGGTTAAGAAGTGCAGCTCAGTTTTCACCTTATTTTGTGTGCACATAGCCTGTCTTGTCTTGACAAACAGGTCTGCCATTGGCGGCCTTTCTCAATAGCAAGGCTATGCTCACTGAGTCTGTACATAGTCAAAGCTTTCCTTAAGTTAGGGTCAGTCACAGTGGTCTGGTATTCTGCCACTGTGTACTCTATGTTTAGGGCCAAATTGTGTTGCTGTCCTGGGGTTCTGTGGGGTCTGTTTGTGTTTGTGAACAGAGCCCCAAGACCAGCTTGCTTAGGGGACTCTTCTCCAGGTTCATCTCCCTGTGGGTGATGGCTTTGTTATGGAAGGTTTGGGAATCACTTACTTTTAGGTGGTTGTAGAATTGAATGGCTCTTTAACGGATTTTGATAATTAGCGGGTATCGCCTAATTCTGCTCTGCATGCATTATTTGGTGTTTAACGTTGTGCACAGAGGATCTTTTTTTGCAGAATTCTGCATGCAGTCTCAATTGGTATTTTTTCCCATTTTGTTAATTCTTGGTTGGTGAGCGGACCCCAAACCTCACAGATATAAAGGGCAATGGGTTCTATAACTGATTCAAGTATTTTTTGCCAGATCCTAATTGGTATGTCGGATTTTATGTTCCTTTTGATGGCATAGAAGGCCCTTCAGATCGTTCGCAGCTTTGCGGAAGTTACCTGCGGCGCTGATGTTTAGGCCAAGGTATGTATCGTTTTTTGTGTGCTCTAGGGCAACAGTGTCTAGATGGAATTTGTATTTGTGGAACACCATTATTTTTGTTTTACTGAGATTTACTGTCAAGGCCCATGTCTGACAGAATCTGTGCAGCAGATCTAGGTTCTGCTGTTGGCACTCCTTGGTTGGGGACAGAATTCTCGGGCCGACTCTTTTCTCTGTATATATCAGTGATGTCGCTCTTGCTGCGGGTGATTCCTTGTTCCAACTCTACGCAGACAACACCATTCTGTAAACATCTGGCCCTTCTTTGGACACTGTGTTAACAAACCTACAAACGAGCTTCAATGCCATACAACCCTCCTTCCGTGGCCTCCAACTGCTCTTAAACGCTAGTAAAACGAAATACACGCTCTTCAACCGATCGCTGCCTGCACCCGCCCGCCCGACTAGCATCACTACACTGGACAGTTCGGACTTAGAATATGTGGACAACTACAAATACCTAGGTGTCTTACTAGACAGTAAACTCTCCTTCCAGACTCATATTAAGCATCTCCAATACAAAATTAAATCTAGAATCGGCTTCCTATTTCGCAACAAAGCCTCATTCACTCACGCTGCCAAACATACTCTCGTAAAACTGACTATCCTACCGATCCTTGACTTCGGCGATGTAATTTACAAAATAGCCTCCAACACTCTACTCAGCAAATTGGATGCAGTCTATCACAGTGCCATCCGTTTCATCACCAAAGCCCCATATACTACCCACCACTGCGACCTATGCTCTTGTCGGCTGGCCCTCGCTACACATTCGYCGATAGACCCACTGGCTCCAGGTCATCGATAAGTCTTTTCTAGATAAAGCCCCGCCTTATCTCAGCTCACTGGTCACCATAACAACACACACCCGTAGCACGCGCTCCAGCAGGTATATCTCACTGGTCATCCCCAAAGCCAACATATCCTTTGGCCGCCTTTCCTTCCAGTTCTCTGCTGCCAATGACTGGAACGAATTGCAAATATCGCTGAAGTTGGAGACATATCTCCCTCACTAACTTTAAGCATCAGCTATCTGAGCAGCTTACCGATCGCTGCAGCTGTACACAGCCCATCTGTAAATAGCCCATCCAAGTTCCTACCTCATCCCCATGTTGTTTTTATTTACTATTTTTTTTTGCTATTTTGCACACCAGTATTTCTACTTACACATCATCATCTGCACATCTATCACTCCAGTGTTAATTTGCTAAATTGTAATTACTTCACTACTATGGCCTATTTATTGCCTTTACCTCCTTACTCCATTTGCACACACTGTATATAGATTGTTCTATTGTGTTATTGACTGTACGCTTGTTTATTCCATGTGTAACTCTGTGTTGTTGTTTGTGTCGCACTGCTTTGCTTTATCTTGGCCAGGTCGCAGGTGTAAATGAGAACTTGTTCTTGTTAGAAAACAGGTGAAAAAAAAAATCATCAGCAAACAGTAGACATTTGACTTCAGATTCTAGTAGAGTAAGGCTGGGTGCTGCAGGCTGTCTGTTTGTGTACATTGATTTTATAATGTTGTTTTTCCCCCAACACCACTTTCCATCAATTTGTATAGCAGACCCTCATGGCAAATTGAGTCAAAAGCTTTTTTTGAAGTTAACAAAGCATGTGAAGATTTTGCCTTTGTTTTGGTTTGTTTGTCAATTAGGGTGTGCAGGGTGAATACGTGGTCTGTCATACAGTAATTTGGTAAAAAGCCAATTTGACATTTGCTCAGTACATTGTTTTCACTAAGAAAATAAATGTACACATGTTATTTGTTAATGATTAATGCAAAGGATTTTCCCAAGGTTGCTGTTGACGCATATTAAAAGGTAGTTCCTGCGATCAAATTTTTCTCCACTTTTGTTGATTGGGGTGATCTGTCCTTGGTTCCAAATATTGGGGAAGAAGCCAGAGCTAAGGATGATGTTAAAGAGTTTAAGTATAGTAAATTTGAATTTTTGGACTGTATATTTTATCATTTCATTGAGGATACCATCAACACCACAGGCCTTTTTGGGTTGGAGGGTTTGTATTTTGTCCTGCAGTTCATTCAATGTAATTGGAGAATCCAGTGGGTTCTGGGAGTCGTCAATAGTTGATGCTAAGATTTGTATTTGATCATGGATATGTTTTTGCTGTTTGTATGTTGTTATAGGGCCCAAAAGATTGGAGTAGTTTACCCATACATCTCCGTTTAGGATATTTAACTCCTCGTGTTCTTTGTTTAGTGTTTTCCAATTTTCCCAGAAGTGGTTAGATTCGATAGATTCTTCAATTGCATTGATCTGATTTCTGACGTGCTGTTCCTTCTTTTTCCGTAGTATATTTATGTGTTGTTTTAGTGATTCACCATAGTGAATGCGTAGGCTCAGGTTTTCTGGGTCTCTATATTTTTGGTTGGATACGTTTCTCAATTTCTTTCATAGGTTTTTGCATTCTTCATCAAACCATTTGTCAAACCATCCCAAAAATGTGTGAAACGTTTTGTTGAGGAAGTTGTCTAAAAAGGGATTGAATTTGTTGTTACCTAATTGTTTTTTGGTAGGTTTCCACAGGACTTTCCTTCCATCTATAGCATTTCTTAGTATTATTCAGTTCCTTCGGCTTTGATACCTCATGATTGAGTATTGCTCTGTTCAAGTAGACTGTGATTATGCTGTGATCTGATAGGGATGTCAGTGGGCGGACTGTGAATGCTCTGAACGCTCTCTCTCTCTGTCTCTCTCTGTCTCTTTCTGTCTATGTCTCTCTCTCTCTTTTTCTGTCTTTCTTTCCCACTCTCTCTCTCTGTCTTTCTCTCTCTGTCTTTCTCTCTCTGTCTCTCTCTCTCTGTCTCGCTATAGCTCTCGCTCGCTCTCTCTCTCTTTCGCGCTCTCTCTATCTCTCTGTCTCTCTTTCTGTCTGTCTCTCAGTCTCTGTAGCATTTTCTACTGCTCTCCACCAATGAAATATCTCTCTGGGTAGGTTCAGACAGGCAGCCCAATTCTGTTTTTTTTTTTCACCAGCTCTGGAAAAGATCTGATTTGAACAGATCTGATGTGATTGGTCAAAATACCAATTAGTGGAGAAAATATCTGAATTGTGCTGCCTTTGTGAATGCAGCCCTGCTTACTGTGAGAGGCATAATGCACACTCAGAGGCTTGAATTTTCATTTTACTCACACACAGATTCCACCCATTTCACTCTGTCAGTTTCCACAGTGCATTGGATAAGACAGTCATGGATTAATTCAACAATAAGGGAAAAGCTATTTTAATCAAATAATTGATTTGAGCACTAAGGTAACCTGCCTGAAGGACTACCGACCCGTTGCACTCGTGTCCGTAGCCATGAAGTGCTTTGAAAGGCTGGTCATGGCTCACATCAACACCATTATCCCAGAAACACTAGACCCACTCTAATTTGCATACAGCCATAACAGATCCACAGATGATGCAATCTCTATTGCACTCCACACTGCCCTTTCCCACCTGGACTAAAGGAACACCTATGTGAGAATGCTATTCATTGACTACAGCTCAGCATTCAACACCAGAGTGCTCTCAAAGCTCATCAATAAGCTAAGGACCCTGGGACTAAACATCTCCATCTGCAACTGGATCCTGGAATTCCTGACTGGCTGCCCTCAGGTGGTAAGKGTAGGTAACAACACATCCACCACGCTGATCCTCAACACAGKGGCCCCTCAGGGGTGTGTGCTCAGTCCCCTCCGATACTCCCTGTTCAAAAATGACTGCACGGCCAGGCACGACTCCAACACCATCATTAAGTTTGATGATGACACAACAGTGGTAGTAGGCATGTTCACCATCAACGACGAGACAGCCTATAGCGAGGTCAGAGACCTGGCCGTGTGGTGCTAGGACAACAACCTCTCCCTCAACGTGATCAAGACAAAGGAGATGATTGTGGACTACAAGAAAAGGAGGACCGAGCACGCCCCCATTCTCATCGACGGGGCTGTAGTGGAGCAAGTTGAGAGCTTCAAGTTCCTTGGTGTCCACATCACCAACAAACGGACATGGTCTAAGCACACCAAGACAGTCGTGAAGAGGGCACAACAAAACTTATCTGAGGAGACTGAAAAGATTTGGCATGGATCCTCAGATACTCAAAAGGTTCTACAGCTGACTGGTTGCATCACTGTGGCCTTCGACCGCAAGGCACTACAGAGGGTAGTGCGTACGGCCCAGTACATCACTGGGGTCAAGCTTCCTGCCATCCAGGTCCTCTATACCAGGTGGTGTTAGAGGAAGGCCCTAAAAAATTGTCAAAGACTCCAGCCACCCTAGTCAAAGACTGTTCTCACTGCTACAACACGGCAAGCGGTGCCGGAGCGCCAAGTCTAGGTCCAAGAAGCTTCTAAACAGCTTCTACCATCAAGCCATAAGAC
This sequence comes from Salvelinus sp. IW2-2015, assembly GCF_002910315.2. NCBI lineage: Eukaryota > Metazoa > Chordata > Actinopteri > Salmoniformes > Salmonidae > Salvelinus > Salvelinus sp. IW2-2015. Next base: position 20,870,017 of record NC_036846.1, read on the forward strand.
TCCTGAACATCTAATCAAATGGCTACCCAGACTATTTGCATTGCCCCCCCTCTTTTACTCTGCTGCTACTTTCTGTTATTATCTATGCATAGTAACTTTAATAACTCTACCTACATGTACATATTACCTCAATTACCTTGACTAACCGGTGCCCCCACACATTGACTCTGTACCGGTACCTCCTGTATATATTCTCACTATTGTTATTTTACTGCTGCTCTTTAGGTACTTTTTACTTTTATTTCTTATTCTTATTCATATTTTTTTAACTGCGTTGTTGGTTAGGGGCTTGTAAGTAAGCATTTCACCTGTTCTGCCCTTCCAAGCAAAAAGGCAGTAACTGCTCTTAGCGTCAAACTGAGAAAAATTGCTTTTATTTACCTTGGTTTCACAGTAACTTTATGCAGTTACTTCTAACATGACCCGCATTTTCTCCAAAACACAATACAATAGAGGCAGGATACTTGTCCACGTGATTAAGCATGTATTTAATGTATCAAAAATGGCATTAACTAATTTTCAACCAAATGAGCAGTTACTGCCTTTTTGCTTGGTAGGGCAGTGTTGTATTCGGCGGATGTGACTAATAAAATGTGATTTGATTTGATTTGATTAAAGGACACATGCAGCATTTTATGTGTGTGAAATAATACTATTCCTACTTTTTGTTAAATTATTTAAAAAATGGTATCATAAAGTAGGCCTACTCCACATTTTGTTGATTAACATTAAGAAACCGGAAACGGTTTGGGAATCATCTGGTTGAGGGTCCCTGACTCAATCTGTTCGGTGGCATGAGGTGACAGAATGTTGACTGGAAGGTTCCTGTCAATCAGGCAGAATCTGGCAAGAAACGTCAAAACATCATCTCCTGGTTTAAATCTGGTTGAAGTGACAAGAGGAATGAATTTATTTCAGCGTTATTTAACCAGGTATGGCCAGTTGAGAAGGAGTTCTCATTTACAACTGCGACCTGGCCAAGATAAAGCAAAGCAGTGCGACCAAATCAACAACACAAACCTACAGTCAATAACACAATAGAAAAATCTGTATACAGTGTGTGCAAATGAAGTAAGGAGGTATGGCAATAAATAGGCCATAGTGACGAAGTAATTACTATTTAGCAATTGACACTGGAGTGATAGATGTGCAGATGAGGATGTGCAAGTAGAAAATCTGGTGTGCAAAAGAGTAGAAAAACAAAAACGAATATGGGTATGAGGTAGATAGTTGGTTGGATGGGCTATTTACAGATGGGCTGTAAATTATTGGGTTCCCCAGTAATCATGGAGGCTTCCATTTTGTATTACTCTGGTCAGCACTGTCCTTCCTCCCAAATATGATGTTTCTGACAAGACACAATGCTCAAACCTACCATAAAAAGAATCCCACACAGGATAGCTTCAAGCATGTGCTACTCTACAGTGATAAAGAATCCGAAGCCTGTGCGGGGTAGCAGCAATGTCTACTTCTTCTGTTTTCTCCCTCCTTTTACATTGGCTGAATAACCTCTGACCGTATCGAAAAGGCACCTTGAGTGTTTTGTCAAACTCATACTACGGATGAGCCTTAACCCCATTGCGAGCCAGCAGGTGACAGGCAGAGGAAGAGTTTGTTGTTATCGTCACCCCTCCCCTCTTTCTCCTCCCTCTCACCTTCCCTCTCATATAATTTCACGCCAGTTTCTGCGGATTCACAGGGCAGCCGAGCGCGACAGACACATGGCGTGAGAGATGGGAAACAGAGGAGACGTCTGACAAAGCGACATAGAGACTGGGGGCTTGCTCAGCCATTACATTGCGCCGTCACCTGAAACTGGGGAGGGGAGGGGACATTGCCAGGAAAGAACAGTGTCACAATGAGGCACAGTGGATTATGGGTTGTTTAGTTGTGTGTGTGTGTGTGTGTGTGGTGTGTGTGTGTGGTGTGTTGTGTGTGTGTGTGTGTGTGTGTGTGTGTGTGTATGTGTGTGTGGATAGTGTGTGTGTCTGTGTGATAGTGTGTGTGTGTGTGTGTGTGTGTGTGTGTGTGTGTGTGTGTGTGTGTGTGTGTGTGTGTGTGTGTGTGTGTGTGTGTGTGTGTGTGTGTGTGTGTGTGTGTGTGTCTTGTGTGGGTTGTGTCCTGTGTGTGTGTGTGTGTGTGTGTGTCTGTGTCTGTGTCTGTGTGTCTGTGTGTGTGTGTCTGTGTGTGTCTGTGTGACAAAGAACACAGATTTCCCGCTGGACAACAACGCAGAAAACATATTTCCATTTACTGTTAAATACCGATCAAACATGGTTTTATTTTCCTTTCATTTGCAGTTGGCAAACATCCAACAGTATATCAACCACTATTTTAAAATTTGAATTTCCCATATTCTCTTCCTTCTTGGAGTCAGGCAGTTAATTAGCGACGTCAGTGGAGACCAGATGTCCCGAGCTAGTTTGGGTAAGATGAAAATGCAAATTTGACAAATACAGCCAAAACAACCTGACTGGGAATCTCATCAGGAGCTGTTTTGATCACCTCCTTTTAGAAGRTATCGGAATATAGACACCTTCCACTTCCTCAACACTTCCTCGACTTCTTCAATCTTTTCACTGAACTCAATGCATCTGTTTGTTTGTCTGTCTGTCTCTCTCGCACTCTCTCTCTGTAAAATCTGGCTCATCGCAGTACTAGTCTAATCAAAGTAAAGCTTTTTCTCTGGTGTCATTTCAATAGAAATCACAGTACAAGACCAGGTAATACTGTCAAGGCCATACGGTAGTGTTTTATACCTGTGGATGTACAATAGAATAGTCTGGATACACGTCTGGTAAAATACAATATATTTCAGTGTTCTGAATCAGAATATTTACGCAATTTTATATCTCATGAGCGTTACATTTTTTTATATTTTTTTGCTGCAAAGCTGAGATCAGATCTTGGTCATACCCCAAAATTGGACATATCCACACAAAATAAAATGTACCTTTTTTCCAGTAGACTCAACCATCCATCAATCAATCTATCAATTAACAACAATCTATCATGTTGTCACGTTCGTCATAATGATGAGACCAGGGCGCAGCATGCGTAGAGTTACACATTCTTCAATAGTGAAACTTACAACAAAGAATATAACAAACATGCAGTATTGCAGTGCACAAGGCAACTATACAAAAACAAGATCCCACAACACAAATGAGGAAATGGCTACCTAAATATGATCCCCAATCAGAGACAAGGATAAACAGCTGTCTCTGATTGGGAACCATATCAGGCCAAAATAGACATACAAAAACCCCTAGACATACAACAGCCCTTGACATACAAACCCCTAGACATACAAAAACTAGAGTACCCACCCTAGTTACACCCTGACCTAACCAAAATATATAGAAAAACAGAGATATGTAAGGTCAGGGCGTGACAGTACCCCACCCTAAAGGTGCCGACTCCCGGCCGCAAACCTGAACCTATAGGGGAAGGTCCGGGTGGGCATCTACCCTCGGTGGCGGCTCCGGTTTGGGGCGTAGTCCCCGCTCCCTACACTGATCCCTCCGCTTCTGTGGAACCGGACCGTGGATCATCGCCGGAGGCTCAGAACTGGGAACCACCGCTGGAGGCTCTGGACTGCAGCTCATCGCTGAAGACTCTGGACTGCAGCTCGTCGCTGGAGGCCCCGGACTGGGGACTCGCAGGAGACCCCGGACTGGGGACCGTCGCTGGAGGTTTCAGACTGGGACCTTTCGCTGGAGCTCCGGACTGGGACCTTCGCTGGAGGCTCCGGACTGGGGACCGTCACTGGAGTGCCGGACTGGGGACCGTCGCTGGAGGCTCTGGACTGTGGACTGTCGCTGGGGGTTCCGGACTGTGGACCATCGCTGGAGGTTCCGGACTGTAGACCGTCTCAGGAGGTTCCGGACTGTGGACCGTCTCAGGAGGTTCCGGACTGTAGACCGTCTCAGGAGGTTCCGGACTGTAGACCGTCTCAGGAGGTTCCCGACTGTGGCCCGTCTCAGGAGGTTCCGGACTGTGAAATGTTGCCGGAAGCTCTGGACTGGAACTGTCGCCAGGAAGCTCTGGACTGGAACTGTCGCCGGAAGCTCTGGACTGGGAACTGTCGCCGGAAGCTCTGGACTGGAACTGTCGCCGGAAGCTCTGGACTGGGAACTGTCGCCGGAAGGTCTGGACTGTGGAGGAGCACTGGAGCCTGATGCGTGGACCGGTACAGGTGGCACCGGGCTGATGACACGCACCTCAGGGCGAGTGTGGGGAAGAGGCACAGGACATACTGGACTGTGGATGCGCACCGGAGACCTGATGCGTGGGACCGGTACAGTGCACCGGGCTGATGACACGCACCTCAGGGCGAGTGTGGAGAGGAGGCACAGGACTTACTGGACTGTGGAGACGCACTGGAGAACTGATGCGTGGGACCGGTACAGGTGGCACCGGGCTGATGACACGCACCTCAGGGTGAGTGCGGAGAGGTTGCACAGGACGTACTGGTCTGTGGAGACGCACTGGAGGTCTGGAGCGTAGAGCTGGCACAATGCGTCCTGGCTGGATGCTCACTTTAGCTCGATAAGTGCGGGGCGCTGGCACAGGACGCACTGGGCTGTGAAGGCGTACTGGCGATACAGTACGTAGAGCCGGCGCAGCATATCCTGGTCCGAAGAGGTGTACTGGAGACCAGGAGCGCTGAGCCGGCACAACCCGTCCTGGCTGGATGCCCATTCTAGCGCGGCAAATGCGGGGAGCTGGAATAGAGCGCACCGGGCTATGAATGCGCACTGGAGACACTGTGCGCATCACTGCATAACACGGTGCCTGACCAGTCACACGCTCCCCACGGTAAGCACGGAGAGTTGGCTCAGGTCTAAACCCTACCTCCGCCAATCACCCCGTGTGCCTCCCCCAATTTTTTTGCATCGTCGCCGTTCCTCTTTTGCTGTCTCCGCCTGCTTCCATGGCAGGGTCTTGTTCCCTGCCATTACCTCCTCTCAGGTCCAGGATGTCCTCCACTTTCTTTTCTCCCGGGCCCAGGATCCCTGCTCCTCTTGAACACGCTGCTTTGTCCGTGTGTGGTGGGATCTTCTGTCACGTTCTTCATAATGATGAGACCAAGGCGCAATGTGTGCGTAGAGTTCCACATTCTTTAATAGTGAAACTTACAACAAAAACAACAAAGAATATAACAAATGCGCAGTATTGCAGTGCACAAGGCAACTATACAAAAACAAGATCCCGCAACACAAATGAGGAAAATGGCTACCTAAATATGATCCCCAATCAGAGACAACGATAAACAGCTGTCTCTGATTGGTAACCATATCAGGCCAACATAGACATACAAAAACCCCTAGACATACAAAAACTAGAGTACCCACCCTTAGTCACACCCTGACCTAACCAAATCATTTGAACTTGTTTGAGAGCAATCAGACAAATTTGACATGATATAATCTGAACGCAGTGTATATTTGATCAGGAGAAAATGAATGGCAGCGGACTGAGGTATGTCAACCCAATGTTAACTTTTATGCCTTCACCTAACCTTACCTCACTGAAATTATACCTAACTTTAAAGGGCAATTCTGCTACTTTTCATCCTCCTATTCATTATCTCCAGAACCAAACCAGTGTCTACATATGCGAAAAGGCTACATTTCTATGATATGTGGTTAAAAAGATAAGTAATTTATTATTAATTGTATTATTACGTGTTATTACTTTTCTACTATTTCTCAATTTTCTTTCTCTTTGCATTGTTGGGAAGGCCTCGTGAGCATTTCACTGTTAGTCTACACCCGTTGTTTACGAAGCATGTGCCGAACACAATTTGATTTGAAGAAACCCACAGGGCTCAGACGTACAGTATATTCTACATCTATTCTAGGTTGGTTCAACATAATTGTTTCAATGATGTGAAAACAACGTTGATTCAACCAGTGTGTGCCCAATGGTAAGGTCCTTTTTTCTTTTTGCAGATGCTCAGAGTGACTGCATAATTTATTTTACTTTTTATACTGGTCCCTCTGGGAATTAAACCCACAACCTTGACTTTGCAAACGCCATGCTCAAGCAACTGAGCCACTCGGTAGCCAACACATTTTAGGTCCTAAAAAATGCTTCTAGGATTAAAAGTAAGAAAAACTGTGATTTTCATAATTTGTAACAGGTTTCTAGTCAGGGAGGGTATTTCTTGCTTCCCAAGTCACCACGAATCTCATACAGTTTGAAAATCACTGTTTTTAAAATTTTTAACTTTTGAGGATGTCATAAGGTAGAATTGTTTTACCTAATATTTTTTGCAATAGAAATGTGCCGTTTTAACATTATGTAGACACTGGTATTGTGCTGGAGATAATTCAAGTGGTGGAATTGCCCTTTAACACTTACCGTTGTTCCAAAACCTGAATTAATTGCCACTGCTATGCCTAAACTACTGAGGGTCAAATAGCTACTTCCTTATCTGAAATAACTTATTTTTATGTCCATTTTCAATAATGAGGTGCTATGCTATTTTCATACAAGTAAAATATATTTAACGCAAGCATGTAAATTAAACCAATAGTACTATAATTTCACTAGTCTCCTCCACCAGCCAGTTGTCTCTCTTGAATCACTCTGTCATATGCATAGCAATTAGCCTGGGGATGAAGTTACCATTTCCTTATCTTCTTATGGATGCAATCCCGTTAACGGGATGATATGACAACAGCCAGTGAAAGTGCAGGGCGCCAAATTCAAACAACAGAAATCTCATAATTAAAATTCCTCCAACATACATGTATCTTATACCATTTTAAAGGTCATCTTGTTGTTAATCCCACCAAAGTGTCCGATTTCAAATAGGCTTTACAGCGAAAGCACCACAAACGATTATGTTAGGTCACCGCAAAATCACAGAAAAACACAGCTATTTTTCCAGCCAAAGACAGGAGTCACAAAAAGCAGAAATAGAGATAAAAATTAATCACTAACCTTTGATGATCTTCATCAGATGACACTCATAGGACTTCATGTTACACAATACATATATGTTTTGTTCGATTAAGTTCTTATTTATATCCAAAAACCTTAGTTTACATTGGCGCCATGTTCAGAAATGCCTCCAAAATTTCCGGAGAAATTGCAGAGAGCCACGTCAAATAACATAAATACTCATCATAAACTTTGATGAAAGATACATGTTTTACATTGAATTAAAGATATACTTGTTCTTAATGCAACCGCTGTGTCAGATTTCAAAAAGCTTTACGGCAAAAGCACAATATTCAATAATCTGAGAACAGCGTTCAGCCACAAAAGCCATACAGTTACCCACCAAATTGTGCAGTCAACAAAACTCATAAAAAGCATTATAAATCTTCACTTACCTTTGCTGATCTTCATCGGAATGCACTCCCAGGACTCCCACTTCCACAAGAAATGTTCGTTTTGTTCGGTAATGTCCATCATTTATGTCCAAATAGCTATTTTTGTTAGCGTGTTTGGTAAACAAATCCAAACGCTCGTGCAGGTCCAGCCGAACGTCGGACGAAAACTTCAAAAAGTTATATTACAGGTCGAAGAAACTTGTCAAACTAAGTATATAATCAATCTTTAGGATTTTGTTATCATAAATATTCAATAACGTTCCAACCGGAGAATTCCTTTGTGTCTATAGAAGTAATGGAACGCAGGTCCCTATCATGTGAAATGCGCATGACCAGGACCTGTCTCTCTGCCAGACCACTGACTCAAACTGCTCCCATCCGGCTCCACATCACAGTAGAAGCTTCATTCAAGGTTCTACAGACTGTTGACATCTAGTGGAAGCCGTAGATCCATATCCTACTGTGTTTTCAACAGGCGATGAGTTGAATATTGACCAACCTCAGATTTCTCACTTCCTGGTTGGATTTCTTCTCAGGTTTTTGCCTGCCATATGAGTTCTGTTATACTCACAGACATAATTCAAACAGTTTTAGAAACTTCAGAGTGTTTTCTATCCAATACTAATAATAATATGCATATATTAGCAATTATGACTGAGGAGCAGGCTGTTTACTCTGGGCACCTCTGTGCACCTTTCATCCAAGCTACTCAATACTGCCTCTGCAGCCATAAGAAGTTTTAAATGTGCTTGTTTACAGAATGTATGTTTACAGTAACAAAACCTTGCAAGATTCGATCATAGTTCAATGATTCCATCGTCTGCTCACTTCATATCAATTTGCACATATTATATACAGTGGGGAGAACAAGTATTGGATACACTGCCGATTTTGCAGGTTTTCCTATTTACAAAGCATGTAGAGGTCTGTAATTTTTTATCATAGGTACACTTGTACCTATATCACATTGTCAGATTTTTAAGTAATTCATTTTCATTTTATTGCATGACATAAGTATTTGATACATCAGAAAAGCAGAACTTAATATTTGGTACAGAAACCTTTGTTTGCAATTACAGAGCTGGAAGACCCAGCCACGACCCATCTTCAATGCTCTTACTGAGGGAAGGAGGTTGTTGGCCAAGATCTCGCGATACATGGCCCCATCCATCCTCCCCTCAATACGGTGCAGTCATCCTGTCCCCTTTGCAGAAAGGCATCCCCAAAGAATGATGTTTCCACCTCCATGCTTCACGGTTGGGATGGTGTTCTTGGGGTTGTACTCATCCATCTTCTTCCTCCTCCAAACACGGCGAGTGGAGTTTAGACCAAAAAGCTCTATTTTTGTCTCATCAGACCACATGACCTTCTCCCATTCCTCCTCTGGATCATCCAGATGGTCATTGGCAAACTTCAGACGGGCCTGGACATGCGCTGGCTTGAGCAGGGGGACCTTGCGTGCGCTGCAGGATTTTAATCCATGACGGCGTAGTGTGTTACTAATGGTTTTYTTTGAGACTGTGGTCCCAGCTCTCTTCAGGTCATTGACCAGGTCCTGCCGTGTAGTTCTGGGCTGATCCCTCACCTTCCTCATGATCATTGATGCCCCACGAGGTGAGATCTTGCATGGAGCCCCAGACCGAGGGTGATTGACCGTCATCTTGAACTTCTTCCATTTTCTAATAATTGCGCCAACAGTTGTTGCCTTCTCACCAAGCTGCTTGCCTATTGTCCTGTAGCACATCCCAGCCTTGTGCAGGTCTACAATTTTATCCCTGATGTCCTTACACCTGTCTCTTATACACATCTAGATGTGTATAAGAGACAGGCTCTGGTCTTGGCCATTGTGGAGAGGTTGGAGTCTGTTTGATTGAGTGTGTGGACAGTTGTCTTTTATACAGGTAACGAGTTCAAACAGGTGCAGTTAATACAGGTAATGAGTGGAGAACAGGAGGGATTCTTAAAGAAAAGCTAACAGGTCTGTGAGAGCCGGAATTCTTACTGGTTGGTAGGTGATCAAATACTTATGTCATGCAATAAAATGCAAATTAATTACTTAAAAATCATACAATGTGATTTTCTGGATTTTTGTTTTAGATTCCGTCTCTCACAGTTGAAGTGTACCTATGATAAAAATTACAGACCTCTACATGCTTTGTAAGTAGGAAAACCTGCAAAATCGGCAGTGTATCAAATACTTGTTCTCCCCACTGTACATGTGTATTCAGAAGCAACCAGGGTCAACACCCTGCTCAAGGGCAAATCGACAGATCTCCCACAAGGTCAAGAGCGTGGTCCCGAACCATCGACCTATCAGCCACCAGCCCAAGCTCCCAACCGCCAGGCCACCAGCCCTCCAAGATCCCCCCACAGTTCCCCAGGAGGTGCCCCTCAACCATCTGAGCACCTCCCCTTTATTGTAAATAAAAATAAAATATGTTTCTATACACTTCTATGTTAATGTGGATCCTACCATGATTATGGATAATCCTGAATGAATAGTGAATAACTATGAGTGAGATATCATATATCATAACTCCAAGACATGCTAACCTCTCACCATTACAATAACAGGGGAGGTTAGCATTTTGGGGGGTATGATATTTGTGAGTCTGTAACTTTCTCACTCATCATAAATCATGATTCATTCAGGATTATATGTCATTTCTTAACGGTTCACCCGGTATGGATGAAAATGCCCTTACATAATATATGATTTCAAATCCAAACTTTTGGAGTATAGAGCCAAAATAATAAAAAATACATCAGTGGCCCAATAATTACCGAGGGCACTGTATTGGAGTCTTAAATATGGTACTGCCTGAGAACAAATAGCAACGCTGGAACACCCAGATCATTTGTGAGTTTCAATTAGTGGCTCTCAAATGACAAACAAATTAAATATCTCTGCCAGGGTAATCCACAACTTTCGCACCAGGAATTGTAATGATATACACACCTGAAAAACACCAACATGCACACTAAATCAAAATCAAATCAATGTTATTTGTCACATACACATGTATAGCCAGCAGGTATATAGCCAACACTTCCTTTGGCCGCATTTCCTTCCAGTTCTCTGCTGCCAATGTCTGAAACGAATTGCAAATATCTYTGAAGCTGGAGTATATCTTATATCTCCCTCTCTAACTTTAAGCATCAGCTGTCAGAGCAGCTTACCGATCACTGTACCTGTACACAGCCAATCTGTAAATAGGCTAAGTTGTAAATATTTTTGCCTCTATGGCCTAATTATTGCCCTCCTCCCTACTCTTCTACATTTGCACACACTGTACATAGATTTTTCTATTTTTCTTTTCCTTTTGTGTTATTAACTGTACGTTTGTGGAACTCTGTGTTGTTGTTTTTGTCGCACTGCTGTACTTTATTTTGGCCAGGTCGCAGTTGTAAATGAGAACTTGTTCTCAATTGGCCTACCTGGTTAAATAAAGGTGGTAAAAAAAAATAGCAGATGTTATTGCGGGTGTAGCGAAATGCTACCTCACTGTTTCTGGGACTTGCATACATATAAAGTTCATTTTAAGAGTCACATATGCAGTCTTTTACATTTGCAACTGTGTAGGCATAACTGTGTCATTGAAACTATCCAAACACTTCCATGCTCCTCTAGCAGTTGTCAATGRAACCTAACAGGGTGAGAAATGCCAGTTCCCCTTTCTCCTTGTATTTTTGTAGTCTTGCCAAGGAATGAAAAGAACAGTGAAAAAAAATGACATGTCTGAGCCTCTCACCCTCTAATCCGTGGTTGAGATTTTTTCCCTCACCGTAAATATGTCCCCTTTCTTCAGTGGAAGCGCATGTTTGCTGTGTAAATCATTTGTTAGCTGCTGACTTAGATTCTATCACTTTACTCCCAGCTGGCTTTGATCCCATTGAAATGCATGTACAGTATACACTCTTTCCTCTTTCTCCTGTCTTTCTTTTCCCTCTTTCTTTCTGACTTCTCTCTTTTCTCTCGTGGAAAGTTCCTACAAACGCCTGTTCTACCGTACTTTAAAGACGCTAGTACATGAAAGGAGTGGCGTCAAAAGACTCATTGCTTTGCATGTATGGAGACAGATGACATCTGGGGTGCATCTGCTATACTCTCCACAGATATTACAACAGAACAATGCTCAATAGATTTGGCCAGTTGGGGCAATGGGGTCACTGTAAATTCTTAAAATCCTGCCTTTATGCCACACATTTTTTATGCAAACTAACAGGCAGGACAATTGTAATCTAATCTTTCCTCTTGTTTGTTATTGATCATTTGTCTTCCTAAAATAAACTAGTAACATTGTCCTGGTAGGCCTGGCAATATGCAAATAGTTATACAGATAACTACAATTCCTCAAAAAACACCACACCACACACAACACAAACACACACACACACACACACACACACACACACACACACACACACACACACACACACACACACACACACACACACACACACACACACACACACACACACACACACACACACACACACACACACACACACACACACACAGAGTCTTGTACAGTTAACCTTGTGGAGACAGACAATTCAGTCCCTTTCAAAATCCTATTTTCCCTAACCTTAAACCTAACCCAAACCCTACTGTACCTAACCCAACCTTAACCCTAAACCAAACCCTAGCTCCAAACCCTAACCATTAACCTAATTCTAAGCCTCTAACTTCTACCTTAACACTAAACTCCCTAGGATAGCATTGACCTTGTGGACCTTGTTTGACCTGTTAATGTCCCCAGTTTGTCAAATTTTAGTTTGTTTACTATTCCTGTGGGGACTGCTACACACACACACACACACACACACACACACACACACACACCACACACACACACACACACACACACACACACACACACACACACACACACACCACACACACACACACACACACACACACACACACACACACACACCAAGTATCTCACTCATAAAGGCACATACATAGCTGACCTTAAATAATGTGCAAGAGAGAAAAAAACAAACACAGTCAAGGCAATCCATCTATTCATGTTGTATGTAATCAAATCCATATCATTATCAACCCTGGAACCATTTCCCTAATTCTCAAATTCAAATTGAATCTGCCCGAGGATGCTTTCCTACAGTGCTTTCGTCTTTAAAAAAAACTCTGTATCTTTAAAATCTCAAGAATGGTTGAGCAGGCACTGGCGACGACTCTGGTCATGGCTGCGATTCGGACTGAATACCCAACATGGCCTGCGGCATCCGCGGCAGTTGCTGGCGTCCCTCGCACTCTTACGAAAACTGGGAGCCAGCTCACTCTCCACCATACCCGACTAATGAAAGCTGGGCATGGACCCTGGAGCTATAAACAAATGCTCCCGCTGTGTTGACATTTCCAATGGATTTTGTGTGTGCCTCGCCCCTTGCCCAGGCTCTCTACTGTGAAGGAGAGGAAGCCAAACAATTACCCTGGAGATGGATTAAGCCCCGCTGCATGGGGAGTTGGTTTCAAGTAGAGGAATGGTAGCTGGGCAGCAGGGCCTTGTGTTCCCTGTGTCAACAGACGTGGAGGGTAGCTGGACGGCAAGTCCTTGTGTTCCCTGTGTCAACAGACGTGGAGGGTAGCTGGACGGCAAGTCCTTGTGTTCCCTGTGTCAACAGACGTGGAGGGGACATACAGATGTGTGTACGCACATGTGTGGGCATAAACACACATACACGCGCACGCAATGCACACACAGACACACAACACTCAAAGATGGATGGACAAAATATACAGTACCAGTCAATAGTTTGGACACCAACTCATTATCATTCAAGATGGCAGCAGTGTATGTGTAAAGTTGTAGACTGATCCAATGAACCATTGCATTACTGCTCAAAATGTTGTATCAAGTCTGCCCAAATGTGCCTAATTGATTTATTGATACATTTTCAAGTACGTAACTGTGCACTCTCCTCAAACAGTAGCATGGTATTATTTCACTGTAATGGCTACAGTGCAGTTACAGTGCAGTTAGATTAACAAGCATTTTAGCTTTCTTCCCATATCAGATATCAGAAGACCATGTCCTGGGAAATTTTCTTGATACTTAAAATGTCATGCTAATCACATTAACACACTTTATCTCAACCGTGCCGCAGGGGACACACCGATCCTGGCAAGGTTAATTGAAATGCATTCCAGGTGACTACCTCATGAAGCTGGTTGAGAGAATGCCAAGAGTCTGCAAAGCTGTCATCAAGGCAAATGGTGGCTATTTTGAAGAATCTCAATTATAAAATCTATTTTGATTTGTTTTACTTTGGTTATACGTTATTCCATATGTGTTGTTTCATAGTTTTGATGTCTTCACTATTATTCTACAATGTTGAAAATAGTAAAAAAATAAATAATAATCCTGTACTTTAGATGTGTCCAAACTTTTGACGGGTACTGTATATAGACATATGAAAAACATATCTCAAGGCTCAGTGACCATTGTTAGAGTCCATGCTGTGAAAGGAACCAGACCACTAACAGAGTCCATGCTGTGAAAGGAACCAGACCACTAACAGAGTCCATGCTGTGAAAGGAACCANACAGAGTCCATGCTGTGAAAGGAACCAGACCACTAACAGAGTCCATGCTGTGAAAGGAACCAGATCACTAACAGAGTCCATGCTGTGAAAGGAACAAGACCATGTAATGACAGACTACTTGGGCCTCCTACTGTTGGTGTGGTAACAGACTCAGCCAGTAGACCCAGACATTCTGAACCCACTCTTGTGGGATGGAGACACAGTGCCCAATCCAATCTCTAATCGACCATTTTAACATATCACTCTCCCATCTATGCGTGTGTACGTGCATCGATTTGACAGATGCTTGTTGCTCTCTCTGGTTATAAATCAAAATCAAATAAAACATTTCAGCAGATGTTATTGCGGCTGTTACGAAATGCTTTTATTCTTAGCTACAACAGTGCAGTAATATCTAACAATTCACAACAATACACACACATCTAAAAATGCAGCCTCATGTATGAGATGAAAGTTCTGATCTGCATGGCTGAGCATCTGTTTTGCATCCCAGATTAGGTGGTTGGGAATTGGAGGCAGAGAACAAATGAGGTGGATGATGGGAAAAGGAGGCAGAGAACAGATGAGGTGGATGATGGGAAAAGGAGGCAGAGAACAAAGAGAAAAGAGAAGAGATATGACAGTGGCTTCAGACAATAGTATTTCAATTCTGAAGCATAATTCTTTAAGGATCACATTGATCATGATCAATGTGAGTTAAACCGCGGCACAACATGCTTTTAAACAGTTTGGATATGATCAATAGTCTGAGATCTAGTGATGTTTTCTCTCTTAGCATTCCTAGTGATAATCATCAACTCCAATGAATTTGGGATGATTGATTCTTTGAATGTGTTCCGATATCATGAAGATGGAACTTTCATTCTTCCAAACCCCTATGAATAATTTTGTCCTTCTAATGACAGCAACTCTGCTCATTAAAACATCTGTATTGGTGTACCTGCAGACTGTTCCTTCCTGTCTGTTTCTGTGATGTGGTCGTCCTGGATTTTGCTTGATTCAGTCCATTTGATGTCGGTGTGTTTTGATGTAAAACTGAAAGTGTCAATGTTGTCTGCTCATTGATCGTCTATTGTGTCGGGGAACGCACACCTTTAAATTAGCTTGCAAAAAGTATTGTATTTCCACTGTGCCAATTTTTTCACTTCAAAGTTTTTATCTGCTCCATTGTCAGCAATGTACTCTGGAGGAAGTATGCTACCCAAACACAATGTCCTACTGTTAGTACCGGTATACATGTATTTTGTTATACTATTAGATGTGAAGATAATGCTCAGAGCATGTCAGCTCAGTTGGCTTCTTGAGATAAAATGCTTTGGGGATTGTATTTCCGATCACGCCAGTGTCTTGAAATGAAAAGAAATACCAGAACACGTACATACATTTGTCTACAGTAGATTCTGGCGTGTCTAGCTAGCGTGATGTGATTTTGGTGACCAATGAAATAGATGAAAATAGCTCCATGCCATGATAATGAGCTGTCAGTATTTAACAATGGACTTTCTACCCCCAGATCTCACACACGCACGCACACACAGTCACACATGCATGCACACACATGCACACACATGCACCGCACAACACACGCACACACACACACACTACACACACACACACACACACACACACACACACACACCACACACACACACCACACAACACACACACAACACACACACACACACACACACACACACACACACACACACACAAACACACACACACACACACACCACACACACACACACACACACACAATACACCTCTTGCATGGGGTGTCCAGTGTGTTGTGGCCTGAGGATCTGGGTGTCCACTTGGTTCAGGGTGAGGGCCAGTGACACTAATCTGAATGATGAGCTGGTGAGAAGGCCACACATTATGAAGGTTCCATATCTGCCCTAATGAGTAGGAAGGGGTGGGGGAGTGGGTAAGTACACGGTTTCAATTATGTAACATGGCGACGAATGCAAGCAATGATTTTTATTTTATGGGTTGGGGTTGGGGGAAGGCTGTGGGTTGGGTAAGGCTGTTGGTTGAAGGAGGGCTATGGGTTGGGGTTAAAGTTGGGGGAAGAATGTGGGTTGGGGTTAGGGTTGGGCGAAGGCTGTGGCTTAGGGTTGGGGGAAGCCTGTGGGTTGGGGTTGTTGGAAGGCTGTGGGTTGGGGTTGGTATTGGGGGAAGGTTGTGGGTTGGAGTTAGATTGGATGAAGGCTGTGGGTTGGAGTTAGATTGGGGGAAGGCTGTGGTTGGGGTTATGTCGGGGAAAGGCTGTGGGTTGGGGATGGCATTGGGAGACTATGGGTTGGGGGTTAGGGTTAGTGGAAGGCTGTGGGTTGGGGTTAGGGTTGGGGAGGGGGAAGGCTGTGGGGTTGGGGTTAGGGTTAGTGGAAGGCTGTGGGTTGGGGTTAGGGTTGGGGAGGGGGAAGGCTGTGGGTTGGGGTTAGGGTGGGGGAAGGCTGTGGGTTGGAGTGGGGGAAGGCTGTGGGTGGGTTTAGGTTGGGGGAGGGCGGAGGCTGTTGTTTTGGGGCTAGGGTTATGGGAGGGGAAGGCTGTGGGTTGGGGTTAGGGTTGGGGGAAGGCTGTGGGTTGGGGTTGGTTGGGAGAAGGCTGTGCGTTGGGGTAAGGTTGGGGAAGGCTGTGGGTTGGGGATAGCATTGGGGGAAGGCTATGGGTTGCGGTTAGGGTTGGGGGAGGGAGGCTGTGGGTTGGTGTTAGGGTTATGGGAGGGGGAAGGGGAAAGCTGTGGGTTGAGGTTAGGGTTGGGGAGGGGGAGGGGGAAGGCTGTGGGTTGGGGTTAGGGTTGGGAGGGGGAAGGCTGTGGTTTGGGGTAGGGGTTATGGTTGGGAGGGGAGGCTGTGGGCTGGGGGTTGGGGTTAGGGTTAAGGAGGGGGAAGGCTGTGGGTTGGGGTTAGGGTTAGGGGAAGGCTGTGGGTTGGGGTAGGGTTGGGGGAAGGCTGTGGGTTGGGGTAGGGTTAGGGTTGGGGAGGGGGAGCTGTGGGTTGGGGTTAGGGTTAAGGAGGGGGAAGGCTGTGGGTTGGGGTTAGGGTTAGGGGAAGGCTGTGGGTGGGGTTAGGTTGGGGGGGGGAAGGCTGTGGGTTGGGTTGGGTTGGGGAGGGGGAAGGCTGTGGGTTGGGGTTGGGGTTGGGGAGGGGGAAGGTTATGGGTTGGGGTTAGAGTTAGGGGAAGGCTGTGAGTGGGGTTAGGGTTTGGGGAGAGGGAAGGCTGTGGTGTTGGGTTAGGGTTGGGGGAAGGCTGTGGGTTGGGGTGGGGTTGGGGTTGGGGAGGGGGAAGGCTGTGGGTTGGGGTTGGGGAGGGGGAAGGCTGTGGGTTGGGGTTGTGGAGGACGGTAGGCTGTGGGTTGGGGTTAGGGTTGGGGAGGGGGAGGCTGTGGGTTGAGGTTAGTTTGGGGGAAGGCTGTGGGTTGGGGTTAGGTTGGGGGAAGGCTGTGCGTTGGGTTAGGTTGGTGAAGGCTTGGGTTGGGGATAGCATTGGAGGAAGGCTATTGGTTGGGGTTAGGGTTGGGGGAGGGAGGCTGTGGTTGAGGTTAGGGTTGGGGAGGGGGAAGGCTGTGGGCTGGGGTTAGGGTTGGGGAGGGGGAAGGCTGTGGGTTGAGGTTAGGGTTGGGGAGGGGGAAGGCTGTGGGTTGGGGGAAGGCTGTTGGTTGGGGTTGGGGAGGGGGAAGGCTGTGGGTTGAGGTTAGGGTTGGGGAGGGGGAAGGCTGTGGGCTGGGGTTAGGGTTGGAGGGGGAAGGCTGTGGGTTGAGTTTAGGGTTAGGGGAGGGGAAGGCTGTGGGTTGGGGTTGGGGAGGGGAAGGCTGTGGGTTGAGGTTAGGGTTGGGGAGGGGGAAGGCTGTGGGCTGGGGTTAGGGTTGGGGAGGGGGAAGGCTGTGGGTTGAGGTTAGGGTTGGGGAGGGGAAGGCTGTGGGCTGGGGTTAGGGTTGGGGAGGGGGAAGGCTGTGGGTTGGGGGAAGGCTGTTGGTTGGGGTTGGGGAGGGGGGAGGCTGTGGTTTGGGGCTGGGGAGGGGGAAGGCTGTGGGTTGGGGTTAGGGTTAGGGAGGGGGGAAGGCTGTGGGTTTGGGTTAGGGTTGGGGAGGGGGAAGGCTGTGGGTTGGGGGAAGGCTGTTGGTTGGGGTTGGGGGAGGGGGGAGGCTGTGTTTTGGGGCTGGGGGAGGGGAAGGCTGTGGGTTGGGGTTAGGGTTGGGGAGGGGGAAGGCTGGTGGGTTGTGGGAAGGCTGTTGGTTGGGGTTGGGGGAGGGGGGAGGCTGTGGTTTGGGGCTGGGGGAGGGGGAAAGGCTGTGGGTTGAGGTTAGGGTTAGGGAGGGGGAAGGCTGTGGGTTGGGGTTTAGGGTTTGGGGAGGGGGAAGGCTGTGGGTTGGGGAAGGCTGTTGGTTGGGGTTGGGGAGGGGGGAGGCTGTGGTTTGGGGCTGGGGGAGGGGGAAGGCTGTGGTTTGGGGTTAGGGTTGGGGGGGGGAAGGCTGTGGGTTGTGTGTGTGTTGTGGTTGTGCTGTTCAACACATGAAAACCCAATGCAATGTGAGTGTTGTTTAAGTGTTTGATTATATACTCCCGACACACATGCCAAGCACAACATGCACCCCCCCCCCCACACACAACACACAACCACACACTCTCACACGCACACACACGCACACACAGCTGATGTGTTTGTATGTTTCAGTGAATGAGATCAAATTGCCACCCTATTCAATTCATGCACAGATACTGTGGTATTATTAGTAATATCAGTAATTACATGTACTTGATGGTAACAGCCCTTGTTTTTTTCACCATGATTCAAATGTACTTATTTCAATGTCCCTGTGTGTGGCAGAGTGCAATCTGATCACGTCTCACGATAGATTCGATAATATAATTTTGTCCGACCATAAATATTTGATAATGCTAATATTATCCTAGCAAGGGGTAGCGTAATACCATGCTGATATCAATATACTGTTGAACAAGCCTCAGTTTTTGAAACGTGTCTCTTTCTCTGATCCCTTTTTTTCCACCACCAGCTGTTTCCAATCACACTGTATCCTAAAAAGAGGAGAATTGGTAATTAGCAATGAGCACATAAAACATAGCCATGCCTGCCAGTGTGTGGAGTGTAATTGAAAACAGTTTGACTCAAATTGGTGTATTTCTTTGTTATTATTTTTTCCCTCTGGGATGTCCGCCTGTGAATGCAAGCTCAGGGCCGTATCCACAAAGCATCTCAGAGTAGGAGGGATGATCTAGGATCTGTCAAAATAATCCTATTCATTATGATCTTGAAGGTATAATGCTCTCTTAGGTGGTGCTAAAACAATCAAGCACCACCAGTTGTGGATGGAATCAAGGGTTCTCATACGCAGCAAATGGTGTGTTTGCCGGTGCTGTCCATGGTACTGGTTCTAGCTCCACAGAGTGGGGATATGGCACAACATTGCCTAGAAGAGAAGGTTATGTGGTGTGTTGTAGGGGGTGCTGATTCTATAAGCTAGCCAGGTTCCTGAAATTCAAACTTTCTCTACCTGCTATCCAAGGTCCTGAAATCAGCTTTTCSCAGGCCTCAGAGTGCAATAATAGCATATGAGAAATGGAGGTGTCCTTGTCCATCACTGCAACAGAGAGAAAAAAAACACAAAAAAACAATTTAAATTAAATTACCTCTTTCTTCTTTTCTGTTTCTTAGTTTGCTTCTCCTTTTTGTGCTCTAAATTGAATTGTTTCTTTGTTCCCATAACGATACATCTAGTAAGAGCTTGATTGCTTTTCCTAATTATTCTGTTTATTCCTCCTGCAGGCCAGGTCCTCTTATTGGTGTAATTAATTTCAAAGATAACTTGTCCTCCGCTCGGATTAGAAATGGCTCTAGATAAGGCAATGACAGAAGGGATGGGAGAGGGAGAGGGATATGTTTGTGTGTATGTGTGTGTGTGTGAGAGAGAGAAATAGGGGGTCAGTCTAATTAGCCTGACAGGAGAGCGGGCTACCTGACTCCCTCCATATCCTCTTCCTGTCTATCACACGTTTGAGTGCCGCACTACGATTCTTTCCCCTCCTATCTTCTTCCACCGTTTAATGTTTCCCCCGTCTGTGGGGAATAAGGATTTTGTCCTCGTAGGCATCCGTAGAGTAAGCGGTCAATGCATAGCTTGCTAATTACTTGACATGTTCCTTGTGCTTGCCTAATGGGCTAATTAGGACACAGATTCCTAGAACCATTGAAAGAGAAAAATTGATAAATATACCTGATTCAACCAGAACACCGTGCTCTTTAATGTACCTAACAGATCATTATATCTGATTCAACCAGTACAACGTGCTCTTTAATGTACCTAAAAAAAGAGAGAGTTGGTACTGGTTGAATCAGATATAATGATCTGTTAGGTACATTAAAGAGCACGCTGTTCTGGTTGAATCAGGTATAATGATCTGTTAGGTACATTAAAGAGCACGTTGTACTGGTTGAATCAGATATAATGACCTTTAGGTACATTAAAGAGCACGTTGTACTGGTTGAATCAGATATAATGATCTGTTAGATACATTAAAGAGCACGTTGTACTGTTGAATCAGGTATAATGATCTGTTAGGTACATTAAAGAGCACGTTGTTCTGGTTGAATCAGATATAATGATCTGTTAGGTACATTAAAGAGCACATTGTACTGGTTGAATCAGATATAATGATCTGTTAGGTACATTAAAGAGCATGTTGTACTGGTTGAATCAGATATAATGATCTGTTAGGGTACATTAAAGAGCACGTTGTTCTGGTTGAATCGGATATAATGATCTGTTAGGTACATTAAAGAGCACGTTGTTCTGGTTGAATCAGGTATAATGATCTGTTAGGTACATTAAAGAGCACGTTGTACTGTTGAATCAGATATAATGATCTGTTAGGTACATTAAAGAGCACGCTGTTCTGGTTGAATCAGGTATAATGATCTGTTAGGTACTTAAAGAGCACGTTGTACTGGTTGATGAGGAATCAGATATAATGTCTTTAGGTACATTAAAGAGCACGTTGTACTGGTTGAATCAGATATAATGATCTGTTAGATACATTAAAGAGCACGTTGTACTGGTTGAATCAGGTATAATGATCTGTTAGGTACATTAAAGAGCACGTTGTTCTGGTTGAATCAGATATAATGATCTGTTAGGTACATTAAAGAGCACGTGTTCTGGTTGAATCAGGTATAATGATCTGTTAGGTACATTAAAAGAGCACGTTGTACTGGTTGAATCAGATATAATGATCTGTTAGATACATTAAAGAGCACGTTGTACTGGTTGAATCAGGTATAATGATCTGTTAGGTACATTAAAGAGCACGTTGTCTGGTTGAATCAGATATAATGATCTGTTAGGTACATTAAAGAGCAGTTGTACTGGTTGAATCAGATATAATGATCTGTTAGGTACATTAAAGAGCACGTTGTTCTGGTTGAATCAGATATAATGATCTGT
>NC_036846.1:20896587-20957406 GCF_002910315.2 Salvelinus sp. IW2-2015
ACAACGTGCTCTTTAATGTACCTAACAGATCATTATATCTGATTCAACCAGAACAACCTGCTCTTTAATGTACCTTAATTTTGACCTCTTGTCAGCCAACTCTTCTTTTTACTTACCCTTCCCTTCTGTTCATCTCTCCTGTTGTTTTGTCTCCTGTGCCGAGAGGCCAACTCTCTGATGTGAAAATCATTGCTGGGTGTTTGTCGCTTAGTGAGAGGGGCTTTCATCTGCTCTCTTGCCCCGGTGGGGTGCTCTATGTGCCCCCTCTCTCCTCCTTTCCCCTCCTGCCGCGTGGTTATCGATGGCGGGTTGTCAGTGGCTTACCTGGAGGTACATTAGGAAAGGGCCCTAACAAACAACAGAGTCCTGGCCTCCAAATTAATTTGTAAGTCTAGGGAGAGATGGAGGGGCATGTCGAGACCGACCATTGCTCGTAATAGAGCCAGGGAGCGAGGCCCCCCGAGGGCTGGATCGATCAGACGTTCTTAAGAGGAGTCGCTAACACACCAGCCAACAAGGAGAGAAAGAGACCGGGAGATAGGGGAAGAGATAGAAAAACAAGTGAATAGACAAATAGAGTGGCTGTGATGTTGATGGATCATTAATATCTCTCAGGTTAATATGTTGTAATTCTATCGGTGTGACAGAGTGAGAGGGCTGTCTTGACAGTCTCAGACATGTGGACAGACCTAAGGGAAGTGAACCATGTGACTACAGAAACTTGAGCTCAGCAACCAAACGCTCACATTGTCCCAATTGCAACAGTTTGAGAAACACTTAGGCCGGGATTCAATCAGATCACGCTTGTAGACAATTCGGTTTTTAAAGGAAATGTTGGCATGTTTGTGGAGAACGCTTTCAAGGTAAACACTGCAGATGTCAGTTCAATTAGAAATGACCACAAAATGTCAAGATATAATGTGGATCTAGCATGAATTGGAATGAATCCAGGCCTTATTTTCTTCAAAGCAAAATGGCTGACATTTCCGTTCAAGCATGACAGTTTAGGTTTATGCATGTTAGCAACTAGCGAGTGGTTATGGTAAGGATTAGGGTAAGGTTAGAAAACAAAACAAAACATGTTGGTTTTCAAACTGCTCCCACTCATGTATTTCCAGTTCTGTGTGCGTTACTCCATCTGCCAATCCCAACCAACCATAGCGATTTCCTGTTCCTGTTGCATTTCCACTCTCTTTATGTGGTCAATTGTTTTTATTTACTTAAGACTTTGAGCAAAGACATCTATCTAAATTGTATTCCTAAGCGTTGCCCAAATAAAAAATCAAACACAATAAAAAATGTCCATCTTATAAAATAAAAAAGTCCTTAAATACATAGTCACCACTTCTTGAGGCTGCAGCATCACCGTACTGTACACACAATGCATAGTGACAACTGTAAAGTTTGGTGGAGGAGGAATGCTGGTCTGGGGCTGTTTTTCATGGTTTGGGCTAGGTCCCTTAGTTCCTGTGAAGGGACATCTTAACGCTATACCATACAATGATATTCTAGATGATTCTATGCTATCAACTTTGTAGCAACAGTTTGGGGAAGGACCTTTCCTGTTTCAGCATGACAATGCCCCCCGTGCACAAAGCGAGCTCCATACAGAAATGGTTTGTCTAGATCGGTGTGGAAGAACTTGACTGGCCTTGACCTCGACCCCGTCAAATACCTTTGGGATGAATTGGAACGCCGACTGCGAGCCAGGCTTAATCGCCCAACATCAGTGCTGACCTCACTAAAATGCTCTTGTGACTGAATGGAAGCAAGTCCACACAACAATATTCCAACATCTAGTGGAAAGCCTTCCCAGAAGAGTGGAGGCTGTTGTAGCAGCAACTCTATATTAATACCCATGATTTTGGAATGACATGTTCGACGAGCAGGTGCCCACATACTTTGGTCATGTAGTGGAAGATAGTGTAGAAAGATATACTTTTTTTGGCTCACCATTCAAAAGTAATTATCAGTGAGTGTCAGCTGGGTTATGATAGGCCTACACACTGTAGATTCCAGTGCTTAATTAGAGCAGAATGTGAGCTACATAGTGTAGGATTCAGTCACTAAGTGAATACCCATGCAAGGGCTAAACAAGACTTTGTTAACAATCTAATCAACTGATGAGCTCTTTACGGATAGATAATTATTCACCTCCTTAGTAAATCTGATTTCCTTAATTCAGTCTAATTGACTGGTTAACACTCTAGTAATGGCCAAGCTGAGAGATACTTTATATCACGTACACAAATGCGGACACACACACACACACACACACACACCACACACACCACACACCACACACACACACACACACACACACACACACACACACACCACACACACACAACACACACACACACACACACACCACACACACACACACACACACACACACACACACACACACACAGGGCCACTCATCCAGACCAGATGTAATACAATTAAATTTAGACTACGTAGCCATGCATTATTACATGGTAAAACATTCTACTTTAATTGTTATTTATTTAACCCTTATTTTACCAGGTATGTTGACTGAGAACACATTCTCATTTACAGCAATGGCCTGGGGAATAGCTACAGGGGAGAGGAATGAACCAATTGGAAACTGGGGATGATTAGGTGGCCATTATGGTATAAGGGCCACATTGGGAACTTAGCCAGGACACCAGGGTAAAAAACCCTATTTTCTACCATAAGTGCCATGAGATCTTTAGTGACGTCTGAGAGTCAGGACACCCATTTAACATCCCATCCGACAGAAGGCACCCTACTCAAGGCAATGTCCCCAATTATTTCCCTTGGGCATTGGAATCAATTATTTTCTTTGATCAGAGGAAAAGTGCCTCCTACTGGCCCTCCAACACCACTTTCAGCAGCATCTGGTCTCCCATACAGAGGCCGACCAGGACCAACCCTGCTTAGCTTCAGAGGCAAGCCAGCAGCGGGATGCATGGTTGTAGGTCATTACATTGTAATACACAAAGGAGACATATTAGCTGCCAACTAAACCCTACATTGTATGTAAGTAGGATTAACTATGGGTCAATTTWCTCAAAATAAACTACAGTAGACATTAGACAGTCAGTCATAAACATACTTTTTTAAGGTTTGTAAATATTACTTGTTTTTCTCTTGATTTGGAAAGGTGTGTCATTTAATCTGTGCATTATATTTCATATCTGTTTTTCGAGACATCTACACTAGCGTGCAACATGATGTACTTACTGTCCCACTGAAGCTGTTTTGTGTATGTAGGCCATAACCTGACCATTGTAAGGGTAAAATAAGAACATCTTAATTGTTGTGTGAATATGTGTGGGTGAGATAGTGTTTTGTTTTGTAACCTGAAAGCATAGTTTCTCCCTCTTTCATCAAGAAAGTGGTTGCAAGGCTTCTTTATGCATCATTAAATGAGAGGGATGCAATGCATCATGGGTGACCGTACTAGCCCTTGGCACCTAAACACTTCTGTTGTACATATTCACCAACTTTACATGTAGTGGGGCAGAAGTAATTGTACACACACACTAACACAATTCTCAGTTTGTTAGGCAGTCTGATTCATTACATTCTGTGAGGGTGCATCTATTAAGGTGCTTACAGCAATATAAATCTGCCTCTTGATTGCACAACCCACATGCTTAGCGGTTCGCCTGATGACTATTTTAATGCATAATTTACTATTATAGATCTTCAATATGTTTGGTATACAGCTAATTAGAAGGTACATGTAGCTGGAGCTACATTCCCTTGATGACCCTGACCCTGAAATATTAATGCATATTTACAGTGTTGGGGAGTCATTGAAAATTGGCTGAGTCAATACTATATTTTTTCACCCTTGATCCACAAGATGAGGCCTGAGATGGACCACACATGGAGGATTACCTCTCCCCATTGTTATTAGCAAGAAAAACGGCCTGTTGACATGAAAGCGTCACAGAGGGGCTTTTAGCTGCCATGTTTCAGCAGGGGGCACCATACAGAGAAGAATGGGACATTTATCTGGACTCAGAGCAGAGCGAGAGGAAAATAAAAGAAGAGTGTCAGGAGAGGTAGAGAGGGGGTGTAAGAGAGGGGTTCTTTGAGAGTTTAGTAAAAGGTGTGTGTGTGTTTTTTTGCCAACGGGGTGGGGGGTGGGGGCGTTCTCATAAGGAGTAATTGGTGTGTTTGCAGGTGCTGTCMATGGTACTGGTTCTAGCTCCACAAAGTGGGGATATGGCACAACATTGCCTAGATTAAAAGGTTATGTGGTGTGTTGTAGGGGGTTCTGATTCTATAAGCTAGCCAGGGTCCTGAAATTCAACGCTTCTCTACCTGCTATCCATGGTCCTGAAATCAGCTTTTCGCAGGCCTCAGAGTGCAATAATAGCATATAAGAAATGGAGGTGTTCTTTTCCATCACTGCAACAGAGAGAAAAAAACAACAACAAAAGAAACAATTTCAATTAAATTACCTCTTTCTTCTTTTCTGTTTCTTAGATTGCTTCTCCCTTTTGTGCTCAAAACTGAATAGTTGATTTGTTCCAATACATCTAGTAAGAGCTTGATTACTTTGCCTTAATTATGTTTTGTCAATGGGGGGGCTGGACAAATCCTTTTGCACGCTCATGCGCTGCAGACGGATGTATCGGTCCGCTAATATAGGACTATTGAAGGCCCAGTGCGTAATATTATATTGTTTTACTTGTTTTTTAGGGGGTGCAGCAGCAACCTCAGCACCTTCAACAAGGTCCGGAGAACCACGTTTAAAAAATATATTTGGACAAAAGTTGTCCTCTATCTTCTAGACATCATTTTGGGAATTGTGGATGCTCCCTGACTGTCTAGCTTTCTTTCCAGTTATGTTAGAAACCTGGTGAGTGAAGAGACTGTATAAATGTTGGTCCATTATCATGTCTACACAGTTTCCATTTGGTTTTAGTCATTTCAATGTACATTCAGATAATTTTTCCCATTAGAAAAAAAATAAAATAATAACAATTAAACCTCTGGCCGTATTCAATGGGCTGGCTATGCAGTGTGTTTGACACCCCTACATTAGATAATAATGGACAGCTTTAATTCAGTCTAATCCTTTTTAAGCCCCCTATGAGAGTTGTCCAGTCACCATTGGATAGTCTACCTCAGGAGAAAATTATGACACCTTTGTTCCACTTGAGTGAGTCTGACCACAAGTCAGAGACCACTATAATGACATACCAAGTTCTTTTGATGGATCCTTTTTATCTTCATCTAAAGCGTCTTAAGGGGAAAGTAATCCAAAATGAACAGAAAGTAATCAGATTGCGTTTCTGAGTTTGGGTAATCCAAAAGTTATGTTAGTGAATACAATTTTGGACAGGTAACTAGTAACTGTAACAGATAACATTTAGAAAATAACCTACCCAACCCTGTCACAACTTCATTGATATAATCATATAACCATATGAACACAAATGCACATATTAATGCCCAACATCCTGCATGGCATACACACACACACACACAGACACACACACAGCTGGTTGTGTGGTTCTCAAATTCCTCTAAGCCTTATAAACCTGGGTTACGTTCATCCCCGAAACCCGCACTTTGACAAGAGCACCACCATGAAATGAATGCATGAAATAGGGTTTAAATGAAACAGGACTTTGATGTACGCTGCCGAGTGCGCTCGGAGGATTGGGATTGTGGCTCGGCTGGGGTGTCGTCGTTGTCGTCTTCTCTGACCGGCCCACATGAGGCCAAACTCAGCACTCCTACACACAAAGAGGGGGGAGACACAATGTTGTCCATGTCATTTCTATGGGATTTAATTCATGTACATCTGCTTAGCAGAGGGATCACCCGTTGACATGGATTACTTTAATGCAGAGAGGCAAACACTATCAGAAGAACAGGCAAAATTGCCAATCAAATGATGTGTTTTCAGACATTTTAAGAGACGTTCACACAATGTCAAGATGGCTTAGGTTTCCAATGTATCATAGCTCTGTTGTCTTTTCGCTATGTTGATTCCTGCATACGGTAAGAACAGCCTCCCGGTAGCACAGGTGAGCTGAGACGCCTACGGAGACCCTCATCTCCTCATTTATTTAATAATACCTCCCCAGTTAACATTCATTATACCATGTTCTCTCTAGCCCCATAGATACAATGTTAATCTCCCAATCACCGTGGAGACACAGCGTCCCCGCCAGACTACAAACGTTTGAGCTCCGAGGCATACCCGGGAAGAACCATCTAATATCATAATTACTTTAAATGTTTTGGAAACATTGAACCAGCCCTCTTGCTCTCCTATGTTTTGGTACTGTAGCAGTCATCTGGTTTTAGCGTGCCATGCTAGTGTTTGACAAACGGCTCTGCACACAGCTCTGCACACACTTGGTATTCTCTCAACTAGCTTCACCTGGAATGCTTTCCCAACAGTCTTGAAATAATTCCCATATATGCTGAGCACTTGCTGGCTGCTTTTCCTTCACTCTGCAGTCCAATTCATCCCAAACCATCTCAGTTGGGTTGAGGTTGGGTT
This sequence comes from Salvelinus sp. IW2-2015, assembly GCF_002910315.2. Classification (NCBI taxonomy): domain Eukaryota; kingdom Metazoa; phylum Chordata; class Actinopteri; order Salmoniformes; family Salmonidae; genus Salvelinus; species Salvelinus sp. IW2-2015. Next base: position 20,903,111 of record NC_036846.1, read on the forward strand.
ATTGTGGAGGCCAGGTCATTGAATGCAGCACTCCATCACTCTCCTTCTTGGTAAAGTAGCCCGTACACAGCCCGGAGGTCCTGTTGAAAAACAAATGATTGTCCGACTAAGCGCAAAACAGATGGGATGGCGCATCACTGCAGAATGCTGTGGTAGCCATGCTGGTTAAGTGTGCCTTGAATTCTAAATAAATCACTGACAGTGTCACCAGCAAAGCACCCCCACACCATCACACCTTCTACTCCATGCTTCACAGTGAGAACCACACGTGGAGATCATCCGTTCACCAACTTCACCATGCATCTCACAAAGACAAGGTGGTTGGAACCAAAAATCTAAAATGCTAGCCTTGCTAGCCTTCTAGGCAGAGTTGCAAAGGAAAAGCCATATCTCAGACTGGCCAATAAAAGGAAAAGATTAAGATTTGCAAAAGAACACAGACACCAGACAGAGGAACTCAGCCTAGAAGTCCAGCATCCCGGAGTTGCCTCTTCACTGTTGATGTTGAGACTGGTGTTTGCGGGTACTTTTTAATGAAGCTGCCAGTTGAGGACTTGTGAGGCGTCTGTTTCTCAAACTAGACACTCTAATGTACTTTTCCGCTTGCTCAGTTGTGCACCGGGGCTTCCCACTCCTCTTTTTATTCTGGTTCGAGACAGTTTGCACTGTTCTGTGAAGGGAGTAGTACACAGCGTTGTACGAAATCTTCAGTTTCTTGGCAGTTTCTCGAAATGGAATAGCCTTCATTTCTCAGAACAAGAATAGACCAAAGAGTTTCAGAAGAAAGTTATTAATTTCTGGCCATTTTGAGCCTGTAATCGAACCCACAAATGCTGATGCTCCAGATACTCAAGTTTTATTGCTTCTTTAATCAGAACAACAGTTTTCAGCTGTGGTAACATAATTGCAAAAGGGTTTTCTTATGATCAATTAGCCTTTTAAAATGATAAAGTTGGATAAGCTAACACAACGTGCCTTTGGAACGTAAGAGTGATGGTTGCTGGTAATGGACCTCTGTACGCCTATGTGGATATTCCATTAACAATCAGCTATTTCCAGCTACAATAGTCATTTACAACATTAACAATGTCTACACTGTATTTCTGATCAATTTGATGATATTTTAATGGACAGAAAATGTTATTTTCTTTCAAAAACAAATGTGTGGGAGAGAGGTAGAGAAAGCTAAGGCAAGGATTCTCTTTGGGACTGTTGCTGAGGCAACCTTCTAAAGGAGCTATAGAGAGAGACTTTTCAGGTGCACTTCCTTCTCCTCCCATCAGCTTTGTATTGTACCTTCTCCTCCCATCAGCTTTGTATTGTACCTTCTCCTCCCATCAGCTTTGTATTATACGTCTCCTCCCATCAGTTTTGTATATACCCTTCTCCTCCCATCAGCTTGTGTATAATACCTTCCTCCTCCCATCAGCTTTGTATTATACCTTCTCCTCCCATCAGCTTCTGTATTGTACCTTCTCCTCCCATCAGCTTTGTATTTACTTCTCCTCCATCAGCTTTGTATGTTACCTTCTCCTCCCATCAGCTTTGTATTATACCTTCTCCCCCATCAGCTTTTTATTATCTTCTCCTCCCATCAGCTTTGTATTATACCTTCTCCTCCCATCAGCTTTGTATTGTACCTTCTCCTCCCATCAGCTTTGTATTGTACCTTCTTCCTCCCATCAGCTTTGTATTATACCTTCTCCTCCCATCAGCTTTGTATTTACCTCTCCTCCCTTCAGCATTGTATTTACCTTCTCCTCCCATCAGCTTTGTATTTACCTTCTCCTCCATCAGCTTGTATTATACCTTCTCCTCCCATCAGCTGATGTATTACCTTCTCCTCCATCAGCTTTGTATTGTACCTTCTCCTCCCATCAGCTTTGTATTGTACCTTCTCCTCACATCAGTTTGTATTACCTCCTCCATCAGCATTTTTATACCTTCTCCTCCCATCAGCTTTGATATTTACCTTCTCACTCCCATCAGCTTTGTATTGTACCTTCTCCTCCCATCAGTTTGTATTGTACCTTCTCCCCCATCAGTTTGTATTATACCTTCTCCCCTCAGCTTTGTATTATCTCCTCCCCATCAGCTTTGTATTACCTTCTCCTCCATCAGCTTGGTAGTACCTTCTCCTCCCATCATCTTTGATATTGTACCTTCTCCTCCCATCAGCTTTGTATTGTACCTTCTCCTCCCATCAGCTTTGTATTATACCTTCTCCTCCTTCAGCTTTGTATATACTTCCTCCCATCAGCTTTGTATATACCTTCTCCTCCCATCAGCTTTGTATATACCTTTCTCCTCCCATCAGTAGTATTGTACCTTCTCCTCCCCATCAGCTTTGTATTATACCTTCTCCTCCCATGCAGCTTTGCAATTGCATCTTCTCCTCCCATCAGCATTGTATTGTCACCTCTCTCCTCCCATCAGCTTGTATTTACCTTCTCCTCCCAATCAGCATTGTATTATACGCTTCTCCTCCCTTCAGCTTTGTATTACCTCTCCTCCATCAGCATTGTATTATACCTTCTCCTCCCATCAGCATTATTTACCTTCTCCTCCCGATCAGCATTGTATTATACCTTCTTCCTCCCTTCAGCTTTGTATTGTACCTTCTCCTCCCATCAGCTTTATAGACCTTCTCTTCCCATCGCATTTGTATTATACCTTCTCCTCCCATCAGCATTGTATTATACCTTCTCCTCCCATCAGCTTTGATTATACCTTCTCCTCCCTTCAGCTTTGTATTGTACCTTCTCCTCCCATCAGCTTTGTATTGTACCCCACTCCTCCCATCAGCTTTGTTTATACCTTCTCCTCCCATCAGCATGTATTGTGCCTTCTCCTCCCATCAGCATGTATTATACCTTGCTCCTCCCATCAGCTTTGAGTATACCTTCTCCTCCCATCAGCTTGTTGTATACGCTCTCCTCCCAGCAGCTTTGTATTGTACCTTCTCCTCCCATCAGCTTTGTATTGTAAAACCTTCTCCTCCCTTCAGCTTTGTATATACCTTCTCCTCTCCATCAGCTTTTGTATTATACCTTCTCCTCCCATCAGCATTGCATTATACCTTCTCCTCCCATCAGCTTGGATTGTACCTTCTCCTCCCATCAGCTTTGTATTATACCATTCTCCTACCCAGTCAGTCTTGTATTATACCTTCTCCTCCCATCAGCTTTGGATTGTACCTTCTCCTCCCATCAGGTTGTATTATACCTTCTCCTCCCATCAGTTTTGTATTGTACCTTCTCCTCCCATCAGCATTGTATTATACCTTCTCCTCCCATCAGTTTTGTATTTTACCTTCTCCTCCCATCAGCATTGTATTATACCTTCTCCTCCCATCAGCATTGTATTGTACCTTAAGTTCTTGCTAATGCATCGACTACATTTACACAGGCAGCCCAATTCTGATATGTTTCCCAATTATTGGCAAAATATCTCATCTGATTGGTCAAAAGACTAATAATTACAGAATTGGGCTGCCTGTGTAAATGTAGCAATTGTGATGTCTGATGTACTGTATGTGTACTCAGACATGGAATAGGCCCATATAGCTATCAATAAAAACACTTTGACAACACTTCTGGGTGGGGCTTGACCTTGTAAACAAGGAAACTAATGCTGTCAGTGGTCTACAGAAAAAGTGTGTACAAAAGCCAGGCCCTGTGAAGTTAACTAGAACCTACGTACCAGCCACACAGACTTCACTTAAGCACAGTTCCTGGCAATTGAAATCTTTGCGTAAAATTGGTTCAACTTCCCTGTACATTAACCAGCAATATCTTTGAAAAGTCACAAGCATTCTTTTGAAGAAACAGATTTTGCACTAATCATGACCGCAGGTTCGTGGAAAATGCCCTGCTGTTCTTGTTATCAATTTATATCTACAGCATCACACATAATTGTAAAGGGATTTGCCGTGTTGATTACAGTTTTACATGAGCCAATACTGTGTTCATCACACCATTTCCCAATGGCCACACATGTTTCACACACTTAGACAATCAACGGAGAAGAAAAGCTTCCAAAGTTGTCTTACCCATAGACACAAAGACATTGCCATAGAAGTATTGCTTTTTATTACATTCTTTTGTTGTAAAGTGACATTTTGTCACAATATTGCCAATAGTTAAATGACAGCCTTATATATTGGTTTTTATTGTGCCTGCCTTGAGTGACAATGACAGTTAGGCAATGAGAGCCAGTTGGTAACATGAGAATAGATATGCAAGTAAAACAATTTCCAGCGACACAAACAAACATGCATTGAGTGGAGGATAAAGAGTGGGTCCAGCACCCCCTCCCCAAATCAGAGGATTTTTTCATCTTCATTGATATTTACGTATACTATGATACTATGAATTATTTGAGGTGTTCTTGGTGTTATAGAAGCAAATTAGTAAATGTGACCGACCGGCTCGATTTGGTGTTATGTAGCAAAATTTGAAAGTGTTTTCTACATTGGATAAAAGCAGAGCTAGAAATGTGTATATCATACGCTACAGTTGAGGAAAAATGGGAAAGTAACTCTGCTTTGAAAGTTGATAAACTTGTAAAATCACTTTTGAGAAAATGGCCCTTGAATGTTTTGGTAGACCTACTGGAGAGCTCTTCTTTGTCTACACCCATTCAGCATCGTTCACACCCTCTTAAGCTTTAGTCCCACCCATTTCTTTAAGGATTCACATGTTTACCAGTGTGCCGACGCTGTGCCTGTCTTGTTACCTGTTTGTTCCTGATTAAATGTTGACTCCCGTACCTGCTTCTCATCTCCGGTGTCGGTCCTTACAGGCACGTTGTGTTAGCTAATGCAAATGAATCATTTTAAATTGCTAATTGATCATTAGAAAACTCTTTTGCAATTATGTTAGCACAACTGAAAACTGTTGTGATTATTAAAGAAGCAATAAAACTGGCCTTCTTTAGACTGGTTGAGTATCTGGAGCATCAGCTGTCACGACTTCCGCCGAAGTCGGTCCCTTTCCTTGTTCGAGCGGCACTCGGCGGTCGACATCACCGGTCTTCTAGCCATCGCCGCTCAACCTTTAATTTTCCATTTGTTTTGTCTTGTTTTCCTGCACACCTGGTTACGTCTCCTCATAATTAATATGTGTGTTTAGCCCTCTGTTCCCTCCATGTCTGTGTGGGGTATTGTTTATTGTTGAGGTTAGCACGCTTCCGGCTGGTTAGCACCAGGTTTTATGTATACCTGTGTTTTGTGGCAGCCGGTATTTTGTACTTTGTTTGTGGTACTGTGTGGTGCCTTACTTGTTTTGAGCATTTGGTGTTGGTGACGCTGTTGCGATCTGGTCTTACAATTTGCCTCAGTAAAGTACGTTGTGTTCACTCATCTCTGCTCTCCTGCGCCTGACTTCCATGCACCAGCTACACCCACCGTTGACATCTGCATTTGTGGGTTTGATTACAGGCTCAAAATGGCCAGAAAAAAAAAACTTTCTTCTGAAACTTCTCAGTCTATTCTTGTTCTGAGAAATAAAGGCTATTCCATGCGAGAAATTGCCTAGAAACTGAAGATCTCATACAATGCTGTGTACTACTCCCTTCACAGAACAGTGCAAACTGTCTCGAACCAGAATAGAAAGAGGAGTGGGAAGCCCCGGTGCACAACTGAGCAAAAGGACAAGTACATTAGAGTGTCTAGTTTGAGAAACAGACGCCTCACAAGTCCTCAACTGGCAGCTTCTTTAAAAGTACCCGCACAGCACCAGTCTCAACGTCAACAGTGAAGTGGCGACACCGGGATGCTGGCCTTCCAGGCATAGTTGCAAAGAAAAATCCATATCTCATACTGGCCAATAAAAATAAAAGATTATGATGTGCAAAAGAACACAGACACTGGACAGAGGAACTCTGCCTAGAAGGCCAGCATCCCGGAGTTGTATGTAGATATTCCATAAAATAATCTGCTGTTTCCAGCTACAATAGTAGTTTACAACATTAACAATGTCTGCACTGTATTTCTGATCAATTTAATGTTATTTTAATGGACAAAAAATGGTTTTCTTTCAAAAACAAGGACATTTCTAAATGACCCCAAACTTTTGAACGGTAGTGCATTTCTATCGACAGTTGTCACAGTGACATCATGAACATTCTATTGAAACGGTTACTTGCATAGTGGAGCCTTATGTTTAGACATGTAGCTTGCTAGCTAACTATGAACTATAATCCCAACTCATAACATTACTACCCTGCATGAATCTGCAGGTAGCTAACCAACCAAGTTCAATGTTCGCTAGCTAACATTAAGCTATAACGAGCAATGCAAATGGCTCTGTTACTATACAGATTGCAGCTAGCTAACAGTACACTTCAACTTGAAATGAAAACGACTTTCTGACTAAATCAGAAACGTGTAATATTTGAAAATGTAACTACCTAGACTATCTTATACATGGATGGACGCTTATCCCTCTCCGTCATGGATGCCATGGTTGCCCTTAGTTTGAGGATGTAATCTGGAGACAGGTGTTTTATACAACAGCCTTCTGTGTGTTCTGTTTTCGACTCTGTCTGCATATTTGCAATCAAATGCCAGAATTTCCTTCATCTCCTTAGCTATCATACTCTAATTCAACTGATTTCAAAACTCAGTCCTCCAGAAAGTGGAGAGCAACACTTATGCGATCTCTTTCAAAAAAGCCATGTTAGAAAGGATTTCCTACACATACTGACCAGCTCATGGAATAGACAGAAGCGCGCTACATGGCAGACCAATCCGAACTCATCTTTCGGCATGTCCAGCCCACTCATTTTCTCAGTCAATCATGGCTAGTGGGAGGTTGCTGCCTTTTTCCGTGGCTAAAGCAACTAGGCTTGTAATTTAACAATTTAATTTGTATTTGTAGATGGCATACAAGTTTGTTAACAAGGCATATTAAAGTTCCAGAAGGCCTTTCTGCAAAAAACTGTGACAAAAACAGTGGAGGCTGCTGAGGGGAGAATGGCTCATAATAATGGCCGGAACGGAGCAAATGGAATGGCATCAAACACCAGGAAACCATGTTTGATGTATTTGATACCATTCCACTGATTCCGCTCCAGCCATTACCACAAGCCCGTTCTCTCCAATTAATGTGCCACCAACCTCCTGTGACATATATATATTTGAATCCAGTTGGATAAATACTCCAAACAGCCTACCCAACCGCTCGGAGGAGTCCGCAGGGTCCTAAAGCACACCGTCGCCTCATTTTGTATTACATTCCAATGATAAAAACTGGGGGGGACAAAAAACGCTATTTTAGAACGTGGCATSCCCMSCSCCCMCCCMCCCYCYMYSCCCMSYGAAAGTTGCACCTCTGAATAAGTGTTGTGACTTCATATAGGATATTACTAGGTACACATTAAGTAGTTTGTCCCCTACTGAACAAGGAGTAAGCATGTGAACATACAGTAGATATGGCACGTTAGTCATTTTTATTATTTTAACTATTTCACAGTTCCAGTAGAAAACAATAACAAATATGTGTGGACAGACTACGTAAACATAAATGGTACTGTAGTTCTGTGATGATACAACAGGATGCGTGAGACAACCAGCAGCAATAGTTCTGGTGTTTTTCGTCACTGGTTATTTGGACAAATCATTATTTTGCAAGCGTTAGCATCTGTCCCTTAACTTCCAAAGAGAGATCGTGTAGCTTTTCGTTACGGTTCCGATCTTTTCTTCTAACACGTATGGACCCAGGACATAATCGAGCACCAATTACGCAATACTTTAGTTCTGGGTTAACCGAAATTAGTCAAATATACAGTAAATTAAATTACCACCCTCAACCTCAAATTGGCCCTTAGTCACTGAAATAGTCTTTGGGCTCTTATAAACCCCCACAAACAGACAGTACGACTCCCCACAAACAGACAAACAGACTTTTCCTTGTCACACGTTCTAATTAGCCACAGTGACATGAAGTTGAGCTGTCTGACATTTTCTTTGTTTTTAGTTTTTGACAGATTCTGATTCTGCTTTATTATTTATCTCTATTTTTAATGAGAGCGACACTAAAACTGGACTCCCTCTCTCTCTTTTTCTCTCTCTCTCACACACACACACACACACACAATCACACTCACATACACAGTGCTATAGAATGGTCTTATTTCTAATTGACTAAGCGGAAGCAGGGCCGGATTAAGACATCATACAGGCCCCCCTATTGAAAAAAATTCAATAGCCCAGGCCAATGGAGCCACACACAGATTGTACAATATTAGGCAGTGGCACACTAAATCACCTAATGATGAAGATGAAGCCATAGGCTACTACTCAAGGTGATGGCCGATGTGTGCGTCTTGGCAATAGCCTATCTCAAGATGAGCTACTTTCAAAAACAGTGCTGCTGTTCGCTACAAATTGGAAGTTGTTGAGAATTTTTTTGTATATTTTGGTTCTACAGACGGATTAGTGTTCTCTTTTCAGCAGTAGTTATTTGCTTTCCAAACTGTAGGTTTTTCATGCCATTGAATTTAGAAATGTGCAAAAGGCAAACTGACAACCACAACCAACCATAGAAATGTAATCCATAGATGGCAGTTCCCATTCAAGTAAGGGCTGGCAGCCATTGCTAGTTTAAATATTGACCGGATAAGATGTTCGACAACCCTTCTAAGGTTTATATGTCTATGGCCACAATGCAACAAGCTGTATATTTGGCATGCTTGCTGCCCAAATTGCGTCCTTCCTGACAGTAGGCATACCAGTAACTGCCAAAATCAAATTAAGATGCTATTACAGTTTTTTCCAACTGCTTACACACGTTTTCAAAACTGTCTGCTTTTTTCAAAACTCTACACACACTTCCCAAAACTGCACACACAAAATGCAAAATGCCTCACATCTCCTTCAAAATGTAACACTGCATTCAAAATGCCATAAACACATGTCAGAATGAAGCATTTGCATCAAATGGCGAACACTGCTTTCATAATAGTACATTTTTGGATATACCATGTAAACACTGTTGTTCTAAATCTAAAGCTCTTTGGTCTTTCATAGGCTTATATCTGCATTTCAATACAGTGTTCTACAGTGAAAGTAATCTGCTGAGAGGGGTAACAAGTACACTGTAAACACCAATGCAATGTAGAAACAGAAAATATTTATTAGGCCAAACATTACTGTTGTATACAGTAGCATACAACAAAACCATAAACATATGTAAACCAAAAGTATATTCTTTAGAATACAGTAAAGAACACAATTGTGTGTGTGGGGTCCCGGGTGGGCAGTCCAGGAATTGGTAGGGGGGGGCAGTCACCAGTGCTAAGCTACGCGTCATCTCTTCTCCGGCCTGGGTCTGGCCACAATACTTCGTCCACATCACAAGATACGTTTTCTCTTGCCAAACATCGAGGGAAGTATCTCCTAGCATGGCGTATCCAACCTTGGACAGAGGCAACCTCTATGTCCCCACATGCGTCCTCCATTGCCTGGAGAAGYGGCATGYGGGCATAGGGTTGGCRATCATACACTTTCCAGCGCCAGGCTGAGAAGAATTCCTCTATGGGATTTAGAAAAGGTGAATATGGGGGTAGGTACAAAACTACAAATTGTGGATGGGTGGCAAACTAGTTTTGGACCAGAACAGCCCGGTGAAAACTAACATTGTCCCATAAAACCACAAATCTAGCAGGCTCCTGATCTGGATCAGGGACAAGCATTGTGTAAATTGCATCCAGAAAAGTGAGCATATGGCCGGTGTTGTATTGTGATGGAGGACCCCGTTTTGAGTGATGGCAGCACACATAGTTATATTACCCCCACGCTGTCCAGGGACATTGGTAATTGCCCTCTGTCCTATTACATTTCTTCCGCGGCGCCTGGTTTTGGTTGAAGCCAACCTCATCCACATAAATAAATKMATGRCGAATTACATGGGCATCCAGSTCCAATACTCTCTGTAACAGACAAAAGGATATACAGATGAGTAAATATGGTATGTCTGAAGTACTGGAAGTAGTGTTGCATACATACCTCTACAAAGTCATGTCGCATATTCTTGACTCTGTCAGAGTTTCTCTCAAATGGCACCTTGTAAAGTTGTTTCATYRTCACTCGGTGCCGTTGGAGGATGCGTTGTATGGTYGACAGGCTTACAGCATTGATGTTGTTAAATATGGTGTCATTATTCAAGATATGCTCTCTTATCTCTCGAATCCTAATTGCATTGTTGGCCAAAACCATATTTATAATTGCAGTCTCTTGTACATCTGTAAACAAGCGTCCTCGTCCTCCATGATGTCTTTGTCTTTCCACTCTGTACAGAATTCAAACACAGTATGTGTTCAGCATAGGAACTGTAAACAATGTACAAAAAAAAATGTAGTACAGCATGATAACCAACCTCATTCATTCAATGCAGTGCAGTAAATGGATGGCTTAGAGTTACAAATGTTTATGCAATACTATGCAGTCATACGTATTTTACAGTACATTACTGTAATGCTAAAATAGTCATTAGATAGTTGCATACCTGTTCTCATTTCTGAAGGTTCGAATTATGGACGCCACTGTAAATCGACTCAAGTTAGGCTGGACTCTCATGGTCAAACCGTGGTTGATCACATGATCAACAAGTGTTGCCCTAATCTCATCAGAGATGGCTCTCCTTCCTTCTCTTCTTTGCCCTCGTCCTCTTCTTCCTCTTCCTCTCCCTCCTACTCCTCTTGCTCTCTGTCCATTGTTGGCATCCATTGTTCAAAACAGGTAATCTGACCTTTGACCTATTTATAGGCCTATACTACAGTAAAGCAGTGATTGGTTAGTGATCAGTTAAGCTATTAGTGTTTGCACATGTGAGGAGTGTGTGTGTGACCTGGTGAATAAGTGTAGCATTTTGATTGGCTGTGTTTGGAAAAGGAAAGCAAGTCACTTCCTGTTAGATTTTTGTGTTTTAGGTAGAGAATTGTGTGTAGTGCTTTGAAAAAAGTGTTTTACGCAATTGACAACTGAGTCAAAGGCTGAGAAATAGCTTATGGTTTTGGATATTTGGTGTGTAGTTTTGCACTTTGAGTGAGAGGTTTCAAAAATCGTGTGACATGAAAAGATTTTGTGTGTAAGCAGTTGGAAAAAACTGTAAAATGCTTTATGTTGGTGTCTCCTTTATTTGGGCAGCTACCTGTATGTACTTGGGATAAAACTTAATCCACAGTTACTTCATTTTTTTTTACTATTGATCCTCTGTGGCTAAATGATGCTCTCTGGTGTATTTTGAACTTTGAGAGCGGGCTCCTGTGATCATTTTTAGACATTATTATTTATTTTATTTTTTCTCTCTTGGGACCTCCATGGCCTTAATCCGGCCCTGAGTGGAAGTGTACACTCTTAGAAATAAAAGTGCTCTCTAGAACGTAACATTATTTTTGGGCTGTCCCCATACCAGGAACCAAAAATGTTTCTCCTATGGGGACAGCCGAAGAACCCCTTTGGAACCCTTTTTTCTAAGGGTCAGGAGAATGAGAGAGAGTGTGGATGAGAACAAAGATACGATGAAGGTTTAGGGGCACATATGAGCAAATTTAAATATAATCACTCAATTAAAACATTTACTAATTGTTTCAAAGATTGAATTACACAATTACTTTTTGGAATTCTGTTGAATTATTGACTTCATTCCTGGGATTGCGTTGGGATTACATTGACTTCATTCCTGGGATTGCATTTGGATTCAAATGTTTTGCTGTTTGTTTTTACATTGGATTATCTGTTTCCTTGGTTTTGGACCAAGAGACTCAAATCAAACAGCAAGCAATGTTAGCTTGCTGTTTGGGATTTTAGGTTGGGTTTCTGTAATGTGAAAACGGCTTTATAAATACATTTCATTGATTGATGTTCAGGTATTACTAAGGTTTAATTTACATTGGGGATTTGTTCTTCGGACAGACAGCTCTGACAGGACTACTTATTTGCTGATTATTGAATCATTATTTTGTTGCTTATGTTAAACCCTTGTCATTGTATTATCAATACAGTAGTTTATTATAACACTGACCTAGTTCCACAATCTTTTCTTTCTGCCAAATTTGTGGTTTGTAAAAGTTTGTTACAACTTGACTCGGCTTTCATCTATAAGGGAGGGTGGCCTAAAAAGGAGGGTGGCCTAAAATGGAGTCACCATTTAGAACAAACAGACTAGTGGCTTCCATCATGTCATGGTGTGACATGTTTTAATGGTTAGCCCAGAGTCACTCTCAGTGAGAGAGCGTATCTCAAGCCCAACTTGGCTCAGTGTGAAGCTACATCACCACTTGGAGTTGAGTCATCAATAACACTTCTTAGAACAATTGATTCCCATCAGAAGTCAGATGAGTGAAAATCAACATCTATTGACACTGCTTTGCCTTGCACTGCTGTGGTGTTCCGCTCTTATCTTCCCATGTAATTCACCCAAACGATTCATCCAGGCCTCAACTCCCACTGGGATCCTCTGGGAGGAGATGAGGACACATATGTACAGGTGCGGACGGAAAACCTTCAGCAGCACTCAAATGGAATGTGGGTATTGGTATTCCTGTTTGTATCTGTAGGCGACCATGCTTTTAATGTCAGGACTTTAAATTACTGTAACTAACACGTTTTGTGAGAAATACTTTTCAATAACACACAATCCAATAGCAACTTGAAAGAAAATGGAACCTGTGTACCGTATTTGTTTGTCTTCGCAATGTGATGCACATCAGCTTGCATAGTTGTCCCCTTCCCATGATGGATTGAGCTGATATACTGTTGCAGTGGAACAGTTATCGTTTCAGATGCCTTCTGTTAGAGGGCTTCGCTCAAGGTATCCTTTATGCTTACAAAACATATATCCATTGGGCACAGATGTAATTTCAATGACTAGTTTTGATTTACATTTGGTTAAGATGTCAACTAACGTGAATTCAATACGAAATCAACAAAAAAATTCACCATGTCATTGGATTTATGTTCAAAGTTGGGTGAAAAACAGATGAAATTCCTTTACGTTAATTACTTTTTGCAAATCCAATCAGTTTTCCACATTGATTCAACGTCATCAGATAGGTTTGTTTATGACGTGGAAACAACGTTGATGCAACCAGTTCTTGCCCAGTGGGATAATTCAATAGGAGAATAGAGGGGGCTTTTAATCAACACCACGAGGAAGTAAAATGACAGATATTGATTATCCTTCTGTTTACATTGAATCTCATGCGCCTCTGGACTCCTTACGGGCATCTTGTCGGCGATGTTTTATTGTCCTGCTACTGTAACAAAGCCTGTCATAAAGAATAAGAACTCAAGGAGATAATGTGTTTTCCATTAGTTTCCAAAGGATGGCTATGAAAAGACTTAAGGCAAATGTGATCATGTCTTGTGTTAATTCATTATTATCAAAATAAGGCAGCTCCGTTGGATAAGTACTTATAACCTTACCCCTGGATAACCTTGGGTCCTACCTAGTGTACATGCTAATAGTAATAACTGTTGAATATGTTCAAGGCCTGGGTATGTAAATGAGAAAGGAAAAGCCAATGGGGAGCACAATTAGCGCCTCGATGGGGTAACCCTTCAGGACAGGGTGCGGTACATGGAGAGAGGCCGACTACGTGAACGTGACACTAATTTGTTTTTGTGCGGTGGGTTCAACCATCCCACAGCACTTAAAACCCTACTGGGAGATGTTTTACCCGCAGGCTACATCACAAACAACTCCTCCCAGTTACAGACAACCTGAAAACTACTCTGACGAACACTCCAAAAAGCACTAGGGTTCCATGACATGGAGGGTTCTCATACTAGAGCTACAGACTGTTACCAAGCCAGAGACACGGGAGGTTGAGTTTTACAACTCCGCTAACATGCCATGCCAACCACTTAGACAGGGCTACACTTGTCAGACAAAGAGGACATTCATGATTGTAGAACTTGATGTTAGAAGGTCTACTTTCTAGGGGAGACTATATTGGATCGTTTGGTTTTCTTTTATTAACAGCCACTACAAACATATGCTAAGTGATAAGGGTAATCATGCAATGTTTGTAAAAACATTTTTATATATTGTCACGCCCTGACCTTAGAGAGCTTTTTATGTCTCTATTTTGGGTTTGGTCAGGGTGTGATTTGGGTGGGCATTCTATGTTCTATTTTCTATGTTTTTGTATTTCTTTGTGTTTGGCCGGGTATGGTTCTCAATCAGGGACAGCTGTCTATCGTTGTCTCTGATTGGGAATCATACTTATGTATTTTCTATAATAAAAGGATAATGTACGCTCACCACGCTGCGCTTTGGTCCACTTCCTTTGACGGCCATGACATATGTATATATATATATATATATATATATATATATATATGATTTTTGCCAAATCACTGATAAGTAATGTCAAACCAAATGTATATTTCAGTTGATTTGGCCATAAAAAAGATACATTGCACGACTACACCTATCATGTCCATTGATTGTTGCAGGTTGATGTTTATCTTGAATCTAGACCTGGTGGCAGAACTGAGCAATTTCCACTAGATGGGCCAGCTGCAAAGTTTAAATTGGCTGTATTGTAAAAATTAGTGAAAACAAATATTTTCTTTGGGGTCTAAATTTAGCTTTAGGATTAGGCATTAGGGTTAGGTTTAAAAACAGATTTTATGATGTTGTGGCAGTGCCAGCTACAGTAGTGACCACTCTGCAGAGCTGCCTCTAGAAAAATATTAATTATGAAAAATGCTAACCTGCTTGTTTGTTTGCAATGCCTTAAGTTCGCCGAAATGTGTAGAGGCTGTTTGAATAATCAAACCATGGATTACAGTTTCTCCTGGCCCATAGACTTATTTATGGGTGAGGAACCATCTAACATCAAGTTGTGCAATTATGAACTTCCCCTTTCAGCTAGATTTTTTCTAGGTTTCAGTGTATTATATCGTGTGGGCATGAGGTAAGAACCAGGGATTGTTTGTTTAAGTAATACTAAAATATGTATTCATTTTGCTAATGCTCAAGGGCTATCATCTCTCAAACTAAATGTACTTCTTTAGCAAGACAATGCAATCACAGAGGGGAGTTGATTAGAATAATGTGGATAGAATGTTTTATCATACCTTGGCCTGTGGGGCAGTGATTAACCTTTGATAGACTCAAGTTTGTCACTCTGGGGTTCTAGGGCAGTAGAATCATTCCAAATTCCTGACACATCTTTAGTAAGACTAACAGTACCAACGTTTTATCCCTGCAGATGTTTTTAGTCAGACTGTAGCAGTGCAGAAGTGTTATCCCAGCAGATGTCTTTAGTTAGACTGTAGCAGTGCAGAAGTGTTATCCCAGCAGATGTCTTTAGTTAGAATGTAGCGAGTTGCAGAGTGTTATCAGCAGATGTCTTTAGTTAGACTGTAGAGTGCAGAAGTGTTATCCCAGCAGATGTCTTTAGTTAGACTGTAGCAGTGCAGAAGTGTTATCCCAGCAGATGTCTTTAGTTAGACTGTAGCAGTGCAGAAGTGTTATCCCAGCAGATGTCTTTTTAGTTAGACTGTAGCAGTGCAGAAGTGTTATCCAGCAGATGTCTTTAGTTAGACTGTAGCAGTGCAGAAGTGTTATCCCAGCAGATGTCTTTAGTTAGACTGTAGCAGTGCAGAAGTGTTATCCCAGCAGATGTCTTTAGTTAGACTGTAGCAGTGCAGAAGTGTTTTCCAGCAGATGTCTTTAGTTAGACTGTAGCAGCAGGTGTTATCCCAGCAGATGTCTTTAGTTAGACTGTAGCAGTGAAGAAGTGTTATCCCAGCAGATGTCTTTAGTTAGACTGTAGCAGTGCAGAAGTGTTATCCCAGCAGATGTCTTTAGTTAGATGTAGCAGTGCAGAAGTGTTATCCCAGCAGATGTCTTTAGTTGACTGTAGCAGTGCAGAGTGTTATCCAGCAGATGTCTTTGTCAGACTGTAGCGACAGAAAGTGTTATCCCTGCAGATGTCTTTAGTTTGACTGTAGCAGTGCAGAAGTGTTATCCAGCAGATGTCTTTAGTTAGACTGTAGCAGTGCAGAAGTGTTATCCCAGCAGATGTCTTTAGTTAGACTGTAGCAGTGCAGAAGTGTTATCCAGCAGATGTCTTTAGTTAGACTGTAGCAGTGCAGAAGTGTTATCCCGCAGATGTCTTTAGTTAGACTGTAGCAGTGCAGAAGTGTTATCCCAGCAGATGTCTTTAGTTAGACTGTAGCAGTGCAGAAGTGTTATCCCAGCAGATGTCTTTAGTTAGACTGTAGCAGTGCAAAGTGTTATCCAGCATGTTTTAGTTAGACTGTAGCAGTGCAGAAGTGTTATCCAGCAGATGTCTTTAGTTAGACTGTAGCAGTGCAGAAGTGTTATCCAGCAGATGTCTTTAGTTAGACTGTAGAGTGCAGAAGTGTTATCCCAGCAGATGTCTTTAGTTAGACTGTAGCAGTGCAGAAGTGTTATCCCAGCAGATGTCTTTAGTTAGCTGTAGCAGTGCAGAAGTGTTATCCAGCAGATGTCTTTAGTTAGACTGTAGCAGTGCAGAAGTGTATCCAGCAGATGTCTTTAGTAGACTGTAGCAGTGCAGAAGTGTTATCCCAGCAGATGTCTTTAGTTAGACTGTAGCAGTGCAGAAGTGTTATCCCAGCAGATGTCTTTAGTTAGACTGTAGCAGTGCAGAAGTGTTATCCCAGCAGATGTCTTTAGTTAGACTGTAGCAGTGCAGAAGTGTTATCCCAGCAGATGTCTTTAGTTAGACTGTAGCAGTGCAGAGTACAGAAGTGTTATCCAGCAGATGTCTTTAGTTTGACTGTAGCAGTGCAGCAGTACAGAAGTGTTATCCAGCAGATGTCTTTAGTCAGACTGTAGCCGCCAGAAGTGTTATCCCTGCAGATGTTTTTTTAGTTTGACTGTAGCAGTGCAGAAGTGTTATCCCAGCAGATGTCTTTAGTTAGACTGTAGCAGTGCAGAAGTGTTATCCCAGCAGATGTCTTTAGTTAGACTGTAGCAGTGCAGAAGTGTATCCCAGCAGATGTCTTTAGTTTGACTGTAGCAGTGCAGAAGTGTTATCCCAGCAGATGTCTTTAGTTAGACTGTAGTAGTCGAGAAGTGTTATCCCAGCAGTTGTCTTTAGTTAGACTGTAGTAGTGCAGAAGTGTTATCCCAGCAGATGTCTTTAGTTAGACTGTAGTACATAAGTGTTATCCCAGCAGATGTCTTTAGTTTGACTGTAGCATTACAGAAGTGTTATCCCAGCAGATGTCTTTAGTTTGACTGTAGCAGTACATATTGTGTTATCCCAGCAGAGGTCTTTTAGTTAGACTGTAAAGTAGTGCAGAAGTGTTATCCCAGCAGAGGTCTTCTCAAAACACCACTCTAATAGAGGGAATGAAAGGGACAGGGATCAATGCTGATGCAAATGAAAAGACTAGGATTGTGTGTGTGTGTGTGACTGCGCATTCTCGTTCCTAGGCGCACTTCCGCTGCCGAGCAAGATGGTCTTTCTGAGGAGGAATCGTAGACGATGCGTTTAAACTCCACTGAGACATTCTCCATGATTTAAGACTTAGGAATGCTGCCAGGTTCCACCAATAAAAAAGTAAAAACGTATTATTAACATCAGAAGCATGCAATGTTTTATTCTCCTTTTATCCCTCTTCTCCTCTCCTCTTTGTACCCAGCTAACAAAAAACATTCCCACAACTTTAGAGAATGTTCCCTTATGAATCGAATTAGATCATTAACTAATGTTTTCATAGGAATGTTATTGTGATGTGCCAGGAATGTTTCCAAGAGACCATTCCCTTAATGTCATATAGAACTTTCCCGAATATTGTTACCATGTTCTCAGAAGTTAAGATATTGTTCTTGACAAGTTTCATGGGAACGTTGCAAGAACATTTTTGTCCAGCTTTCTGTCGGTTAGGATAATATTCCATCCACGTTCCACCAAACATAAACAGACCATGGTTGTCATCTTCTCTGAACATAAGATATTAATGCTCTAGACATTTTTTATGGAAAATGTGCAAGATCATTCATGTGTCCAGCTTGCTGTGTGTTAGGAGAATATTCCATCCCCGTACCACCAAACATACACAGAACAGGGTTGCCATGTTCTCAGAACATAAAATATGAATATTCCAGACACGTTTCATGGGAACGTTGCAGGAACATTTCTGTGTATCAGTTGTCAGGACATTGCCTGATGGATTCCCTCCTCCCTAGGCACTTGTGTAGATCTGAAACAACTTGATAAGTATAAGCAATAGGGTGAATGCATTTTTGAGTAAATCTCAGCTCTGTTAAGCTAGAGAAATCTGTTTGGCCTACAAACTATTATGACCCCTCTATGTAAAGATGAAACTCTCACGATGGTGTTACCTGTTTTGCTCTACGACTCCCACAAGTGTCTTGGGACTTGTCTGAAGTCGGTACAGCCAATCTGCCAACTTCTGTCTGTAGCGTCTGAACAGTTTGGGCGACACGCTAATATGACCCCTCTGTGGAACGACTCTCACAAACACATACATGTCGGTTGTTTTGCTCTAGGATGTCCACAGGCCTCACAAGATTAGTCTGAAAGTCCTGTTTAGTGAAAAAAATAAGGGGTTAAATACATTTCCTTTTCTTTCTTAAATCTCTCAGATATAGTATAGACACGTCCGAACAAACTTCCTTTAGTGTTTTTGGGTGGGGGTTGTCTGTTGTTCCATGTAGTGAATCTGTTATTCAATGCGTTTGAATGGGCTAATAAAGTCCAAATAAAAAATTTTCATCAACCTTTTTTATACCTTAAAACTCTAAATCAAATATCAAAGTGATCCTTGGTATGACCTTCATACAACAATTCCATATAGCTTCGTAGATAAACATGCACGTCGTAATCATGTATTCCGAAGTGTGAAATATGGAAATTGAAAACACTATGTTAAAAGCACTGTGTGTGAGTATCCCTAACCTTACCAACTGACAAAGAGCTATGAATGGATCAGTGGTTCACCAATCAGGGACTTGATTGGGTCGGCAGCAGTAACAAGACGTGGTGTGTAATGACATTGTTGGGGCGCAGAATGTTTCTTTGGTTCCATCAGGCGATGTCCTGACAACTCATACACAGAAATGTTCTTGCAACGTTCCCATGAAACGTGTCTAGATTAAACATTAATGTATTATGTTCTGAGTACAAGTTAACCCTGTTCCGTGTATGTTTGGTGGGACATTGATGGAACATTCTCCTAATCATTAGAAAACTGGACACATGAATGTTCTTGCAACGTCCCATGAAATGTTGTATATTCTGATAACATGGTACCACGTTCTATAGGTATGTTCTGTTTCACATTAAGGGAATGTTCTCCTAACTCTAACGACAAACCATGTTAAAATGGTTCATTTTGCTAACACATACTGAACAAAAAGCTAACTGCAACATGCAACAATTTCAACGATTTTTTTACAGTTCATATAAGGAAATCAGTCAATTGAAATAAATTAATTAGGCCCTGATCTATGGATTTCACATGACTGGGCAGGGGAGCAGCCATGGGTCCACCCACTTGGTATGTCACGCCCTGATCTGTTTCACCTGTCCCTGTGATTGTCTCCACACCCTCCAGGTGTCGCTTATTTCCCCCAGTGTATTTATCCCTGTTTCCTGTCTCTCTGTGCCAGTTTGTCTTGTATGTTTAGTCAAGTCAACCAGTGTGGTTTTCCCCGTACTCCTTTTCTATTCTCTTTTTTGGCTAGTCCTCCCGGTTTTGACCACTGCCTGACTCTGGACTACTTTTCTGCTTGCCTGATACTTTTGCCTGTACATGACCATTCTCTTGTCTATCCCTATTTGGATTAATAAACATTGTAAGACTCCAACCATCTGCCTCCTGTGTCTGCATCTGGGTCTCACCTTGTGCCATGATATGGGAACCAGGCCCACCACCTGGGGAGCCAGGTCCAGCCAATCAGAATGTGTTTTTCCACACATTTTGAGTGGCCTTTTATTGTCTCCAGCACAAGGTGCACCTGTGTAATGATCATGCTGTTTGATAATCAGCTTCTTGATATGCCACACCTGTCAGGTGGGTGGATTATCTTGCCAAAGGAGAAATGCTCACTTACAGGGATATAAACACATTTGTGCACATATGTCAGAAATAATATTTTTGTACATATGGAACATTTCTGGGATCTTTTATTTCAGATCATGAAACATGGGACCAACACTTTGTATGGTGCGTTTATATTTTTGTTCAGTATAGGTAGAATGTTCCCTTCACTAACAGAAAATTAGACACAAACATTAAGGGAACATTACTTGTAACATTGCAAAAACGTTCTCTCTCCCTAAAATTGTTAGATGGGTAGCTTTATTACTTCTCTCCTCCCCTTCTGCTCTCCTCCCCTCCCCTCTCCTCCCCTCCCCTCTTCTCTCCTCTCAGTAGCTCTATTACCCCTACCTTACCCACCTTCCCTTTTTGTGTGGAATTTCAGATCATTCTGTGCGTGCAGAACTACGTACCAATGTGTATGCATATGAGGAATGGATGGTTTAGGTTTAGAAGCCTTTTACAATTGACCATAATCATACAACGTTTTCATTTCAATGTCGTAGTATTTTCTACAAACCTAGTACTCTATTACATATTGATTTTAATTAAACACAGTATTTCAATATTACATTATTAGATATTGCACAGCAAGGAATCCATATTGTCTCATCAGATTATCATTGAGATGCGTGTAACATAATAAGATTATTAGGTTGAATTGAATCAGGTTAGTTAATACAATTTGTCGGGGTAGGACCATCAGCCCATACTGTTATTCATCATTCATCATTTACTTGAGACCCACTTTTAGATCTATTTTATCTGGGTCTGGGAAGCCATCCCCAGTTCTCCAAGGTCTTTCTTCTTCATGGGGGTTCAACAATGCTCTGAGACCCCTGAAATGGAATGCTTCCAATGGAGCAGATCTACAGGACGCTAGGGAAGAGTAGCCTGCTGTGCCAAACTACTTCATAGCATTGTTCTTAATGACGTCTCATCTGCATCCGGCCTCTCAACGGACACAAATCATCCATGGCTTTCAACAGAGGTTTAAGACGATTCATTGTTAAACGGTCCCATTGGGAACAGAAAAGTGCTGCTTTTTCATAGTGCTTTTATATTTTCGATGAAGGGTATGAAAAAAGAATATGAAAAAAAGCCTTGTTGACAGCAGCAATTATTCTTCATTTGCTGGTACAGTTTGTACTAGTCTTGTAGTAGCAGACCTACACATTTAGCTTGTCAAACATAGCATGGATCATTATGCATTAGCCATGATTGGAGAGTCCTTGGAAAAAAGTAACAATTCTTTCTTTTGATTATGCATTGTCTTCAGAGGAAGAGACAAAAGCCTCCAGGCAAGTTTGACGATGGAGAGGGGTAAACCGTAGTTCAGAGGCACTTCTAAAGTTGATTGAAACATTTCTATTTAAGGGGTTTGAATAAAGTTTTGACATATATCTTAAAAGATTTAGGAGGAAAAGGTTTTTGTAAGTGACAGTCAGACATGCTGCCAGCTAAACTAACAGTTGACAAAGGTCGCCACTTCATCTCAATGATGAGGTGAGCATGGACAAAGTCGCATTCTCATCAAAGGGAGGGAAGCTCAGAGGCCATGGTATCAAAGGTTGCCATTTAGCATTTCATCAAAACCAAGCATGTATGCTATCTCTCGCTCATCACCACTAGCCAAATGTTAATGCACTCTCGGGCGAGAGTGCATGTGTTAGTCCCCTGCACAATGGTGTTGGAAGAGGCCACCATCTTCCCAGAAGGACCCACAGATACATAATTGACCTGCATAAAAGCCATCTCCCTCATTCCAGATCAAGCAGAGTGCGGTGGCTGTGTTGCCCGTGGTTACCAGGGCTGTTGTGCAGGGGTCAGAGTCTGTTAGCAGGCCAGATTGGCAGCAAAGGTACAGTGAGAGCTCTCTCTGGATTGTGAGAGCCGCGGTCATTCGTTCTCGACGTCGCATTTGCACTGAGAGATTAAATCCTGCTTTGGTACACTGGACATTACTAGGAGTGTAATTTCCATTGGTGTAATGACAGTTGCAATAGTAACCAAACTGCCTGTTATAATCACAGTCACACCAGTGGATGGTGATAAGCTTAGTGAGAAACGAATAGAATAGGCAAAATGTTGAAAGGGTATTCTTGAACTGAATGTGTTTTCTTCACAGTTTATTTGTGTATACCACTGCGTGCCTTGGCATATATTGTTTATCGTAATCGTACACACTTCAATCGTTTGCATTTTCTGTGTGCTTCCATGTGTCTGGTTGAGATGGCTACAAACAAGATGTCCAAATGAAGCCTTTCACACACACACACACACTCACGTACCTACACACACACTCTGCTACTCTGTCTTTCTTAACCTGACAAAGGCATAGACATCACATTAATTGGCTGCCCATCACCCATCCATTTCTCCAGAGTCCCCAGAGTGGGAATGAACTCGTTAATCCATGTTCAACTAGTCCCTTTCCATGTGTCCATTCTGTACTCAAAATGCACCGAATACAACAGGTGTACTCACCTGTATTCAATTTAGCGTGACATTTGTACTTACAAGCCCTTAACCAACAATGCCGTTAGAGAAATAGAGTTAATAAAATATTTACTAAATAAACTAAAGTAAAAAGAATCTAATCAATCAAGAAATGTACACAAGAAATGTACGTAACAATAACGAGGCTATATACAGGAGATATCAGTAGCAAGTCAATATCCGGGGGTACAGGTTAGTCAAGGTCACTTGTAAAGTGACTATGCACAGATAATAAGCAGCAAGGATAATTTATTTTTATATTTAACCTTTATTTAGCTAGGCAAGTCAGTTAAGAACAAATTCTTATTTACAATGACGGCCTACACCGGCCAAACCCGGACGAAGCTGGGCCAATTGTGCGCTGCCCTATGGGACTCCCAATCACGGGCRGTTGTGATACAGCATGGATTCGAACCAGGATGTCTGTAGTGACGCCTCAAGCACTGAGATCCAGTGCCTTAAACCGCTGCGTCACTCGGGAGCCCCCCGAGTAGCAGCAGTGTAAAAACAAAAAGGGGGGGTCAATGTAAATAGTCCAGATGGCCATTTGATTAATTGTTAAGCAGTCTTATGTTAAGAAGCCTTTTGGTCCTAGACTTGGAGCTCCGGTAACGCTTGCCGTGCGGTAACAGAGAGAACAGTCGATGGATTTGGTGACTGGAGACTTTGACAATTTTTTGGGCCTTCCTCTGACACCGCCTAGTATATAGGTCCTGGATGTCAGGAAGCTTGGCCCCAGTGATGTACTGGGCCATACGCACTACCCTCTGTAGCGCCTTACGGTCAGATGCTGAGCAGTTGCCATACCAGGCGGTGATGCAACCGGTCAAGATGCTCTCGACGGTGCAGTTCTGGAACTTTTTAAGGATCTGGGGACCCATGCCTAATCTTTTCAGTCACTGTCTTGGTGTGGTTAGATCATAATAGTTGTTGGTGATGTGGACACCAAGGAACTTTAAACTCTCCACCCGCTCCACTTCAGTCCCGTCGATGTTAATGGGGGCCTGTTCAGCCCTCCTTTTCCTATAGTCCATGATCAGCTCCTGTGTCTTAATCACATTGAGAGAGAAGCTGTTGTCCTGGCACCACACTGCCAGATATCTGACCTCCTCCTTATAGGCTGGCTCATCGTTGTCGGTGATCAGACCTACCATTGTTGTGTCATCAGCAAACGTAATAATGTTGTGTTGAAGTCATGCTTGGCCACACAGTCGTGGGTGAACAGGGAGTACAGGAGGGGACTAAGCATGCACCCCTGAGGGGCCCCAGTGTTGAGGATCAGCGTGGCAGATATGTTGTTTCCTACCCTTACCACCTGGAGGGGGCCCATCAGGAAGTCCAGGATCCAGTTGCAGAGGGAGGTGTTTAGTCCCAGGGTCCTTAGCTTAGTGATGAGCTTTGTTGCCACTATGGTGTTGAACGCTGAGCTGTAGTCAATGAACAGCATTCTCACATAGGTGTTCCTTTTGTCCGGGTGGGAARGTTCAGTGTGGAGTGCGATAGAGATTGYGTCATCTGCGGATCTGTTGTGGCAGTATGATAATTGGAGTGGGTCTAGGGTTTCTGGCATGATGGTGTTGATGTGAGCCATAGCCAGCCTTTCAAAGCACTTCATGGCTACTGACGTGAGTGCTACGGGCAGAAATAATTTATGCAGGTAACATTCGCTTTCTTGGGCACAGGGACTATGGAGGTATGTTTGAAACATGTAGGTATTACAGACACGTCCAGGGAGAGGTTGAAAATGTTCATGAATACACTTGCCAGTTGGACTGCAGCTGCTCTGAGTACACGTCCTGGTAATCTGTCTGGCCCCGCGGCTTTGTGAATGTTGACCTGTTTAAAGGTCTTGCTCACATCGACTACAGAGAGCGTGATCACACAGTCGTATGGAACAGCTGGGGCTCTCATACACGCTTCAGTGTTGCTTGTCTCAAAGCGAGCATAAAAGTAATTTAGCTCGTCTGTTAGGCTCGCGTCACTGGGCAGGTCGCGGCTGGGTTTCCCTTTGTAGTCCATAATAGTTTTCAAGCTCTGCCACATCCGACGAGCGTTAGARCCGGTGTAGTAGGATTCAATCTTAGTCCTTTATTGATGCTTTGCCTGTTTGATGGTTTGTCTGAGGGCATAGCAGGATTTCTTGAAAGCGGCAGCTCTAGCCTTTAGCTCGGTGTGGATGTTGCCTGTATTCAATCACTTCTGGTTGGGATATGTACATACAGTTACTGTGGGGATGACATCGTCGATGCACTTATTGATGAAGCCGGTGACTGAGGTGGTATACTCCTCAATGCCATTGGATGAATCCCGGAACATATTCCAGTCTGTGCTATTCAGACAGCCGTGTAGCGTAGCATCCACGTCATCTGATCACTTCCGTATTGAGCGAGTCACTGGTACTTCCTCATATTGTTTTTGCTTGTGAGCAGGAATCAGGAAGATAGAGTTATGGTCAGATTTGCCAAATGGAGGGCGAGGGAGAGCTTTGTATGTGACTCTGTGTGGAGTAAAGGTGGTCTTGAGTTTTTTTCCTCTGGTTGCACATGAGACATGCTGGTTGAAATTATGATTTAAGTTTGCCTGCATTTACGTCCCCGGCCACTAGGAGTGCCACTTCTGGATGAGCACTTTCTTGTTTGCTTATTCGCCTTATACAGCTCGTTGAGTACGGTCTTAGTGCCAGCATCGGTTTGTGGTGGTAAATAGACGGCTACGATTAATATAGATGTGAACTCTCTTGGTAGAAAGTGTGGTCTACAGCTTATCATGAGGTATTCTACCTCAAGCGAGCAATACCTTGAGACTTCTTTAATATTGGACATCGCGCACCAGCAGTTATTGACAAATGGTCACACACCTCCGCCCCTTGTCTTACCAGACATAGCCGCTCTGTCCTGCCGAAACAAGGACAAGCCAGCCAGCTCTGAATTATCCGTGTCGTCGTTCAGCCAAGTCTCGGTGAAACATAAGATATTACAGTTTTTAATGTCCCGTTGGTTGGATAGTCATAATCGTAGATCATCTCATTTGTTTTCCAATGATTGCACGTTGAGCCAATAATACCCAGGGTAGTGGTAGTTTACTCACTCGCCCACTGTATTTCCATCTTTTCTTCACACGAATGACGGGGATTTGGGCCTGGTCTCCGGGAAGCAGTATATCCTTTGCGTCGGACTCATTAAAGAAGAACTCTTTGTCCAGTTCGAGGTGAGTAGCGCTGTTCTGATGTCCAGAAGCTATTTTCGGTCCTAAGAGACGTTAGTAGCAACATTATGTACAAAATGAGTTACAAAAAATGTGAGTCCATAAAACGGCAGCCATCCCCTCCGGCGCCATTATATAGTCAGCTTCCTGTGTTGTAGCCATGGCACAGTGATTCACTCAAACTCAACTCATTGTGTGTGTGTGTGTGTGTGTGTGTGTGTGTGTGTGTGTGTGTGTGTGTGTGTGTGTGTGTGTGTGTGTGTGTGTGTGTGTGTGTGACTAGAAGGGGAAGCATTCAACCTGATCTAACTATGGCTGCATGCATTCTGAAGCGTTCATCTGCCATTACCATCATGTGGAATTGAGCTTTTTCATTTGCGGACTGTCAGTCTTAAGAGAGAAAAAAAGGTCCATGAGGATTCTGTCTGCCTCAAGTAAACATGTACAGTCTTGGGTTTCTGTTAATTTTATCTTACATTGTTCTGATGCCTTGACTCACACAGAGGGGGCGGATGCTGACTCACTTGCCATTACAGTTTGTTGCAATATGTTGTTTATTTTACGTCAGCAATCAGATGACCCCTACACAGACCTTGTTTCTAATCTCACATACAGTATACAGTACAGTGCTGTACATCTTGTTCTTTAATTGTGATGTGTACAGCTAAGACATATGGTTGTAAGTCAGTAAAACTATAGAGTGAAATCACACAGCCACTTGCACATAATCCCAGTGACATCTTTCACTTCTTATCTTAGACACAAATCAAATSAAATCAAATGTATTTGTCACATGCGCCGAATTCMACAGGTGTAGACTTTATCATGAAATGCTTACTTACGAACCCTTTCTTAACAATGCAGAGCTAAAGAGTAAGAAGATCTTGCAAATAAGAAAAAAAGGAAATAGTAACACAATAGAATAATAATGCGGTTATATACATGGCCTTAGTCTGAATACCTTAGCTTTCTGGGAGGGTTTGTTAGTTATGAATATAAGCCATCATTATGGGATTGTTTGAATGAATGACCCCCTTCCTTTAGAAAAGGACGCAGCCATCACTGTAAGAACAATTACGCCATGTAAATCTGTCGCCTTTAATGGCCAGCTCCCATCTGAGATATACATTGTAAATACATCTGTGAGGCACTCAAGCTGTAGCAGCCTGAATGATATAGGGAGATGATAATTATTTAGAATCCCCCCTCATATACACACACACACACACCCACACACACAACAACACAAACACACATACAACCACASAAACACACACACAACCACACAAACACACACACAAACACACTGACAACCACACAAACATGCACACAACCACAAACACAACCATACACACACAAATACAAGTGTGGGGTGTGTATAGTATATGTATATATATACAGATTTCTTGCCTCAGTGTGTCTTTGTGGATGTGCCTGTGTATTTTGACGTGTCCCTGTGTGTGTTTGCGTATGGATGTGTGATGTTTATGTGCATGTGTGGCCAACAGTATGCCTGCTTTATCCAGATCAAACATGTGTCTTACTGGTGAGGCCCTCCGTAAGCTGAAAAGGTCACTGGGATTGATTTCTAATAAACCTCCTTGCTACAGGTCACTGCCTGGCTGGGGCTGCTGACCTTTGCTGTATCGGACACATTTTGGAAGGGGGAGAGGGGAGTCTGCAGTGTGAAATGGGCTGGGGAGATGACTGGATCACAACTTCTCCACAAAGCCTCCACACAGGACATAATAAATATTTCATCATTAACAGCTTGTGCAAGAGATTTGTTTGGGTCTCGTGTGTAGTACCCATACAAGACAAATTCATAGCAACCATTTGTTGCATGGCCACAAGCTGTCAGGACACAAAGATGATGGCTTGAATGTCAAATTGTTTGTCCTTCTTCGTGCGGGAATAAATAACCATAATCAACAAGTCATATCTTTTTTTTTTTGGTTCTGCAGCAGGTTGACTGGCTGACTGCCTTTAAGGATCACTTTTAACTCCACGACACTTCAAGAGTATGCAGGGTACAACTCTACTTACCCATTGATTAAGGTGGAAATCCACATATCATTTGGAACATGATTCTCTCTGGAAAGATACTCCTATTCCAACACGGAATATGTCAGGACATGGTCTTAGACTCATCACGACTCCCTGTTGTCCAAGGTCATAGTCTTTCTCTTCTAGGGTAGGCTATGTCACAATGATCTTCATTCCCATGATATATCCATCCATGCTCAATGCCAGTGCAACCATTGCAGTTCTTCAGCATATTTATCCAAAAGTGTGAGATTGCTTTTCTGAGTAGAAATCCATCACTGGGGGTGAGCACTGTTTCTATGTTTGTTTGAATATCCTTATGCTATTTAAAGACTATCCATTATAAAATGTCCTCTCAATGCTAAGCACATTGTCATGATAATGTATATGAATGGAGTGCAAAGGAAACATTCATGGCAAAAATGATGATCCTTGCAGTTCTATTGAGAGCAAAATGGAAGTGTTACATAAGGAGTGTACATTTCTTTAAAAAAGCCATACACGTCTCCAGATTTCTGCCCAAGAATATATCCCTAAATGGAATCTGCCACTTTTAAACGCAGGCAATCATAATGGTGTCGTCCCCTCACAATGGAGGGGGAAATCTAAACTCGAAGAATGACTTGAAATTTGAATTTATGTCCAGAAGCCCGGAGCGGGCAGATAATAAAAAGTAGCAGACATGGAAAATCTAACTAGTAGAGTCTAAAAAACACTTAATGGGATAGTTTTCTGAGTTTTTACCCCAAGCTTAAATCACTTTATTACCTTAAGATAAGTTATTTGATGGCTTTTTCATTGTAGACCACTGTTTGGATATGCTAGGTCATCATGTTAGCATTTTGCTAATGTTGGTATCGGGATACTAAGGACTGGCACTCTTTTGGGTAGCCCTTCTCTAGGGGGGCCCATAGAGATACTAGAAAGACCATTTGCAGTCTATACAAAGTCCTCTTCTGTGACAGGATGGCAGTGACATTGAGGGCTATCTCCACTTCGAGGTAGCCAACTGAGTGGGACTTTCTATTGGTTATACTCATAAAACTAAATATGGAGCTAATTTTAATTGACTTCAGTTGATTTGCTTCTTATATTTTTACAATTGCCCCTACCGGCCGTGTGCACGCAGTTTAGAGGGAACATTGCTGATTAAATCCAATGTAATTTGTCACATGCTTCGTAAACAACAGGTGTAGACTAATAGTAAAATGCTTACTTCCCAACAATCCCCCCCCCCCAAAATATGAAAAAGTTGAAAAATAGAGAAATAATAACACAATGAGTAACGATAACTTGGCCATATACACGGGGTACCAGTAGCGAGTCAATGTGCAGGGGCACGAGATAATTGAGGTAGATATGTACATATAAGTAGGGATAAGGTGACTAGGCAACAAGATAGATAATCAACAGTAACAGCAGCGTATGTCATGAGCAGGCCCACACGGCATCCACGCACGCAGAATTCCGATGAAAATCTGCAGAATTTCAAATAGAACGCGTAGGATTCTAAAGCTAAAAATACACTGCCAGCTGATAGAAAAGTTAACAAAAATTGAGTTGTTGCTGAATTAGCATTTTCATAAAATGTTCATGTATTTCAATCACCCAAAAGTGAGGCTAGAGGTGTCCCACTCTTACTGTAGCCCCTCCCATGTGTGAGTGGTGCAGACAGCTCAGTGAGTGAATGGCAGATGTCTGAGGAGTGAAGTCACTTTATCTAGCTAGCTAAAAATGCCCAGATTTACAGTATAGGAGCTGAGGAGTAAAGACTTGGCGACCAGAATAACAGCCARGGACAGGATGTTTCCAGCTGAACTGTACGAGGATGGAGGATTATTTTTCTGCAAAGACTGTCAGAATTCAATCAACTACATACTGTACGGCGTAAAACTGCGGTTGAGCACCTGAGGTCACTCCAACACACAAATAGGAATGCTAGTGGACCAGGTAAGCGTTCTGATGCTTTAGCTAGCTACAGATATATTAACTAGCTAGTAGTTTTGCTCAAGCGAATATCTGTTCTTGATAATTACATTTCTGTCTGCATCTAGATAGGAGTGGAAAGTTAACTAGCTAATTTTAGCCTGCAAGCTTCCCCAACTTGTCACTCCAGTTCCATCACGGCATTTAGGCTCGCTAACTTAGCTGAGGTAATATTAGCTAGTAGCTAACAAGTATGTGTGTGTGTGTGTGGTGAGACATACTGTCAGGTTTATGGTGTGTGTCTGTGTGAGACATACTGTCAGGTTCATGGTGTGTGTGTGTGTGTGTGTGTGTGTGTGTGTTGTGTGTGTGTGTGTATGTGTGTGTGTGTGTGTGTGTGTGTGTGGTGTGTGTGTGTGTGTGTGTGGTGTGTGGTGTGTGTGTGTGTGTGTGTTGGTGTGTGTGTGTGTGTGTGTGTGTGTGTGTGTGTGAGACATACTGTCAGGTTTATGGTGTGTGTGTGTGTGTGTGTGTGTTGTGTGTGTGTGTGTGTGTGTGGTGTGTGTGTGTGTGTGTGTTGTGTGTGTGTGTGTGGTGTGTGTGTGTGTGTGTGTGTGTGTGTGTGTGTGTGTGTGTGTGTGTGTGTGTGTGTGTGTGTGTTGCTTCAGGAGAAAGAGTGCTTAGCTTCAAAGCTTGATATCTACTGTAGGGCTGTTGTTGAAACTCAACCTGCCAAATTTAACATTATTTAATTTCTAAATGTTTTCAGTCCAAACAAGAACACAGACCCTGGCCTCCTGTCTGGCAAAGACCCTCTCCACAGCTGACAGAAAGAAGTTCATGTTGGACTTTAATCGAAGCAGATATATTAATCGAAGCAGATATACCYCTTGAGAAGAGGCCCAAGTTCTCCATATTTCTGAAGAAACACTACAAGCATGGAGGGTCTATCCCAGCGCAAGGGGCAAGAAAGGACATGAAGGCCTATGTCCATGCTCTCCCTGCTCTGAGCCAGGTATCTGCAGAGGAGTGGCACAGATACATGGGCATTGACAAGGCAGACGCTATGGAAGTCAGTGCAGTGGACTGGTGGGGAGCTAGGCAGAATAGGATTGTGGCGATACATCTGTGCCTCCCCACTACCTCAGTGGATGTAGAGAGACTTTTCTTACATTATCAGATGCTACTTAGTCAGCGTAGAAGGAGCATCACAGATAATTGTTTAAAGATGTTGATTGCAAGGTACAATAGCATTGAGCATTAAAAAGCACATCAGTCACAAACACACCCACCAAATCTCCCACTCTTCCTGTGTTTTGGTTAGAGGCTATGTGATAATAGTTATATGGTGAATGGAACGACGAGACAGAATAGTTCATCTAATCTATTTGGCGTTTATGTATTCATAGATGGATTCATCAATGTATTATTTGTATTTACAGTATATGCCTTTGTACTTTGTTAGTAATGCTCTATTTATTCAGGTCATATTTTTCAATAAGGAAACGTTTCCAATAAAAGGACCATATAAAGGTTGAGTCGGTGTAGAGGTTATTTTTGACTGAGCTTTAGTAGAAGGATAACCGTAGGTTATGTTATTAAATAATGTTAGGTACTTTAGAGGCATAAAAAATCTGTCTGCAGATTTTGGGCAGAAATCTACGCAGAATATAGAATAAAATTCAGGCAGATTCCGTTTGGGTTTGGTCGTAAGTCAAAAGATTAAGTGCAAAAATGGTCAATGCAGATATTCCAAGTAGCTTTTGGTAACTATTTAAATGACTATTTAGTAGTCTTTAAGCTTATTCAGGGTCCTGTTGGTTCCAGAGTTGTGCATTGCCATGCGGTAGCAGAGAGAACTGTCTATTACTCCTGAGTGGCACAGCGGTCTATGGCACTGCAGCACAGTGCTAGAGGTGTCACTACAGACACTGGTTCGATTCCAGGCTGTATCACAGACGACCGTGATTTGGAGTCCCATAGGGTGGTGCACAATTGGCCCAGCGTCRGCGGGTTAGGGTTTGGCAGGGGTAGGCCGTCATTGTAAATAAGAATTTGTTCTTGACCTTAATTWAAAAAATAAAATAAAAAATTAATTGGGTGGCTGGAGTCTTTGACAATGTTTGGGGCCTTCCTCTGACACCGCCTGGTATAGAGGGGAGAAGGCAGGGAGCTCAGCCCCAGTCATGTACTGGGCCTCACGCATTACCCTCTGTAGAGCTTAGTGGTTCAATGACAAGCAGTTGCCACACAAATCGGTGATACAGCCAGTCAAGATGCTCTTAATGGTGCAACTATATACTTTTTTGAGGATCTGAGGACCCATGCCAAATATTTTCAGCCTCCTGAGGGGGAAGAGGGGTTGTCGTGACCTCTTCACGACTGTGTTGATGTGTCAACCATGATAGTTCCTTAGTGATGTGGACACCGAAGCTCTTGACCTGCTCCACAACAGCCCTGATGATGTGGATGGGGGATTGCTCGGCCCTCCGTTTCCTGTAGTCCACGATCAGCTCCTTTGTCTTGCTGATGTTGAAGGAGAGGTTGTTGCCCTGGCACCACACTGCCAGGTCTCTGATGTCCTCCTTATAAACTGTCTCATCATCATTGGGGAACAGGAGAGTACAGAAGGRAACTAAGCACGCACTCCGAGGGGACCCAATGCTGAGGGTCAGCGTGGCGGAAGTGTTGTTCTCTACCCTCTCCACCTGGGGCAGACCGTCATGAAGTCCAGGATCCTGTTGCAGAGGGAGGTGTTTAATCCCATGGTCCTTAGCTTCGTGATGAGCTTCGAGGGCACAATTGTGGTTCACACTGACCTGTAGTCAATTAACTGCATTCTCACATAGGTGTTCCTTTTGTCCAGGTGGGAAAGGGTAGTGTGAAGTGCAATAGGCATTGCATCATCTGTGGATCTGTTTGGGCGGTATGTGAATTGGAGTGGGTCCAGTGTGTCTGGGATGATGGTGTGGATGGTGTTGATGCGAGCCAAGACAAGCCTTTCAAAGCATGACTTGGCTACGGCGAAAGTAATTTAGACAGTTTACCTTGGCTTTCTTGGGCACAGGGACTATGGTAGTCTGCTTGAAACATGTAGGCATTACTGACAGGGTCAGGGAGAGGTTGAAAATGTCAGTGAAGACAATTGCCAGTTGGTCAGTGCATGTTCTGAGCACACGTCATGGTAATCTGTCTGGCCCTGCAGCCTTGTTAATGTTAATCTGTTTAAAGGTCTTACTCACATCGGCTACAGAGAGCATATTCACGCAGTCATCCGAACAGCTTGTGTTCTCTTGCATAGTTCAGTGTTGCTAGCCTCAAAGCGCGCATAGAAGGTTTTTAGATCATCTGGTAGGCTTGTGTCACTGGGCAGCTCTTGGCTGTGTTTCCCTTTTTAATCTGTGATAGTTTGCAAGTCCTGCCACATGTACTGTGTATGATAGGTTATAATGGTACTGGGGGGAATTGCCCCCCAAAAATAGTGCTGATTTTATTTATTGGGGTACGTAATGTTTCCGCCATCGTATCCTATGACCGAAAAGAGTTTCTGGACATCAGAACAGCTATCACAGATGTTTCAACCGGAATATAGCAAAAAGGATTCGAAATGAGGAGTTGGATTTAGCTAAAGTTAGAAGCTCAGCTACAGCCRATGACAGCACCAAGAGGGCAGATGACAAATACAATGCCTAGCTAGGTTATTTTCCCTGCAAGCCACCTAGCTAACTTTAATTTATCTACTGAGACCCATATTGTGTATTGCTGGCTCACAATTGTAACTTGTTGACATCAGCAACTAGAAATCCTTTTACTAGCGAGCTATGTAACATAATTGATGAGGGTTGACATTGGTTACGATTATGTCCGAGGATGCATTTCAATCTCACAAAGTAAAGTAAGATAGGATTTCAAACAGATGTAAATAACAAGTATTGCATATCCAACAGGCTAGCTAACTACGTTTACTAGCAAACAGTAGACAGAAGCAATAATACAACAATTTACTGTTGTAAATCTCTAAAATGGAAGCTGGTTTTACTATTAAAATATTTGCCTAAGCATGCCTGATAGACATGGCTGTAGGTAGATACTGTCTGCCTACCTAGCTAGGCTCCATTGTACGGTCTGGTCACTGTGCAAAGGTTGAGGGTTATGCCATATTTCTTTATTTTAGGCTTGATGTTGTTGTAAATGTAATATATGTGCCTGTGCAAGTTCAACTAGTCTACCCTAATGTTGTTGTTATGCTGGCTCGGTTAAACTGTAAAAAAATGTGCACTGCAGAGGAGGCTGGTGGAAGGAGCTATAGGAGGATGGGCTCACTGTAATGGCTGGAATGGAAGAGATGGAACGGAGTCAAACATGTTGTTTCCATATGTTTGATGTGTTTGATAACGTTCCATTAATACACTTCCAGCCATTAAAAGGAGCCAGTCCTCCTATAGCTCCTCCCACCAGTCTCCTCTGGTGTGCCGCCATTGTGTCTATTTTAAGTCTTCTCACTCATTGATCAAGACCGGTCTGTGTCATCATGACATGCAGCGCTTTGGACCCAGTTGTCTCTATCAATGAGAGAATATTTGAAATAGACAAGATGTTGGAAAAAATCTTTGGCTAAATCACATTATCTGTTGTAACAATCTGTAGCTCCAGTTCTCTGTACGTGTGTGTCTCTACACCTGAGACACACTCGGACACACTGAACTACACTGTTCATACAATTGTTTTGGAATGTTACTTTTACCATATACCATTCTTGTTGAATACCCAGTTCTCTTGCAATAGCATTAAATAATGTACACACTGTACTTTAGAATTTGACATATAAAAAATATATATTTGGATATCTGAATGTCTATCATCTGTTTGATGCTACAAACCACTGTACAGATTACAGTATACAAATATCTTCAGTGAACTCACTTGATTATAATATTTAGCTGGTTGATAAGCTGAACTAGGTCAATTACAACTGGAGTTGGAGCAAAAACCTACAGGAGGGTAGCTCTCCAGGAACAGGGTTTGAGACTCCTGTTCTGTTGGTGGCACCTTAATTGGGGAGGACGGGCTCATGGTAATGGCTGGAGTGGAATGAGTGGATTCCATGTGTTTGATGCCATTCCATGTGCTCCGTTCCGGACAATATTTTGAGCCATCCTCCCCTCAGCAGCCTCCTGTGTGTTCTACATGGTCTTATGCTGAGCCACGCTGACTGTGTTTACACAGGCAGCCCAATTCTGATATTGTTTCCATTAATTGGTCTGCATCACATCAGATCTTTTTCAGAACTGATCTGATTGGTCAAAAGAACAACTAGGGGAAAAAAATATCAGACCTGGGCTGCCTGTGTAAACGCAGCATTTGTCCTTTATCCGGCTTCGGTACACTGGCATGGTGGGCTGGAGAAGCTGAGGCTCTTTGTGCTTATGGCAATGGGCTTGCCCTGTTTGCACTGAACGGCCAGCTGGTTACGACTCTGCCGAAAGTGTTTTATAGTGGTTCTTCCTTTAAACATGTTGAGGTTATGCCGCCACCGTCTGTGGTAGACTGTGGYAGAYTGTGGTAAATTACATCATTCTGGCAACAATGGCTGACACTTAAATAGAATTCTGCGGCACCCCGCAAGCTGTGCTGCAGTACACTGCAACTTTTACTGATGGGCTTCTTAATCACCAACTGTTTGGTCCTTTGCAGAAAATGTGTTGGTAATGCATATCTCCTGAAAAGACATCGTTGTGGTGGTAGTATTTTACACTTTTTGATGAAGGGACGTAGGGCAACACGCCTTTGTTGGTAAAGGAATCAACTAAATGGTACCAGCTAACGTAGTGTTTAGGTACAATGAGGGGATCAGTCAACAAAGTCAATGGGCTGGGGGGGGGGCAGTTCTTACACAGGATGAATTGTTGTGTATGGGAGATTGAGGAGAAATGGCACCTCAATCGTTCTCATACACAACAATGCATGTACTGTCTAAGCCCAACCCTGCACAATCAAAAAMCCCTTCCTCATCTCAAAGTACTGTCTGTAAACCTCTCCCAGCCCTCGTCAATAGTAGACCTTTGCATGGTCATTTTTTGTATTGTGTTTTGAGACTCTGCAGAGAGAAGAATGAGGTGGTTGTGATTACTGTTGTAGTCTTGATTTTATACCTTTCAATGTCCATTGTTTGTTTCTGTCCCACAATCTTGTCGTGCTCCATAACCGCAAGGTGTGTTCGCTCCCTCATGCTTGTGTATCCAAACTGTTTTAGGGTATTTTACAACAGAGTATTGTGGAATGACTCCAGAAAACCCGAGTTTTACAAAAATAAAAGGTAAAAATAAAAGACGGGTAGACTAAGTTGATTACAAGGTCTGGAAGGTACTCTGTGGTCTTCAGGCTACCTCTAATCACCTGTAACCCCATAACACAAACCATACAAACCCTACCCAATTCATGTTTGTACCATGCTTACTGTAAATTGAGCTATCTTAGCTGTCAAATTGTACATAGTTCAGCCAACTTACCTTCACCTTGTCCAGAGCTAGGGGCTGGAAGCGCATATTGGTAGAATCAGATTCTGTACCACACACAGCAAATACAGAGCAATACATAATTTAACCAACCCACTAATTGTATTAAAATATATTAGACCGGCTAGCTAAGCATACCTGATATGGACATTTCAATATTGTCTGCTTGCTGTTAGGTAACTAGCATCACTAAATTGGCAGCAAGATTGCTAGTCAGCTGAGACTACCGCAGAACCAACTAACCAACCTTATACGATTTATACACATTCACCATTGCTACCAACACACAAACAGAGAGTGAGTTARCTATATCAACAATTCTATTTTTAGTAAAATTGTGTTTTCCAGACAAGGGTGGAATAGAGGGTTACCAAATTGAGATACAAAATAAGAACAACTTTAGCTAGCTTATGTTAGCTAACATCAGTCAAAGATAGAATGAACAAACAAACGTATTTACTCTGCTGAAGTTAGCAACCAGTCTATTAGTGACTACCATGGCATAAGTGAAATTGATTGACAGTTTATATACCAAAAGATAGCTATTTGATTTAGCTGATGGCTTTCAGAGTTCAATACAGGACTGTAATGTTAGCTAGCTAAGCTAACTTACCCAGCTAGTCCTACTAGGCTAGCAAGCTAGCTAACATTAGGTTACCTCTAATTGAGAATCTTCAGTTTTGTTGCCAAGGGAAAAAAATCACTTCTTAGCTGTCATTAAAATGGATTACCCATCAGTTCAGCTTGAAAATTCCTATGATAATCTTTGGTTACCGCATCATTCTTGATAGCCGCAAGCAGATTCGGGGTGAATGTCTGGTAGGTAGAACGGTGAAAGGTAACACATTTTTGCGCCTCTTTGTAATTAGCACAACCAGACACAAAGCATCACACAGGCATGATGACAAATATTACTGGGGGAAAAAATCAAAAAAATCTTGCCTAGAAAAGTTCTGAGATTACTGTTTTGGTCATTCGAAGTAAACAATTCCATTATTGAAGATTATGGGCACACCCCCTTTACCTAGTGGGGGGCATCAGCATTTGCTATGAATGCCGGACTTTGTGGTTCAGAGCAGACGATTACACAGGGTGTCGAAACTTCCCAGTTCTACCAGTGAAATAAAAATGTGTGAGTTCTAGCTTGTGGTTTGGATAATTATGATATTTATAATAAAAACGTATTGTGTTAATACAGTAATGTCTATATGCCGTGGCAGAGCAAGAGTGAAATTCCCCTTTAATAAGTGCATCAATGATGTTGTCCCCACGGTGACCTTATGTACATATCCCAACCAGGCAACATTTGCACTAAGCTAAAGGTGAGAGCTGCCGCTTTCAAAGAGAGGGACACTAATATATAAGAAATCCTGCTATGCCCTCCGAGGATCAATCAAACAGSCAAAGCATTAATACAGGACTATCACATTTAAGGTATGACCCAGATGCAGACAGTGTTGAAGAAACAAACGTTTATTCCTTAAACAGGGGTGTGGAAGCCTTAGGAAGTGCAAAATGACCCCATAGACACTGTGTATTCGATAGGCCAAGAGTTGAAAAACTACAAACCTCAGATTTCCCACTTCCTGGTTGGACTTTTTTCAGGTTTTCGCCAGCCATATGTGTTCTGTTATACTCACAGACATCATTCAAACAGTTTCAGAAACTTCAGAGTGTTTTCTATCCAAATCTACTAATAATATGCATATATTAGCAACTGGGACTGAGTAGCAGGCAGTTTACTCTAGGCACACTTTTCATCCAAACGTGAAAATGCTGCCCCCTAGCCATAAGAAGTTAAACTTGGCAATCAGAGCTTTAAGTGATTTAATTCTTGTGTGGAATTTTAGGAGGGATAATCCCAGAAGGGGGTCTTAGAACCAGTTTATTGTATTACAGTGGRAAAATGTACTGTTCAATTAAATACGGGAGGAGTAAGCCTGAAAGTTCCAGTAATCTATCTACTTGATCATAGACATGAATGCATGCAGGGATTAAACATAATATTTTGGGGATATGCACTTACTGTAAAATGCTCTGGATAAGAGCATCTGATAAATTAAAATGTAAGACAAAAACCTCCAGGGGACCATGACACTATATTCCAAGAACGTTCAGGGGACCTTAAGGGGACCATGACACAACATCCCAAGAAAGTCCAAAACATTTCCTTGGAGACATCTTCGAGACACTGGGAGCTAGACAAAACCTCCAGTGGACCATGACACAACATCCCAAGAAAGCCCTAAAAACGACCAATCAGGAACAAGACAAAAAACCTCCAGGGGACCAAGACCTGATGACTTTAAGCGACCATTTCGTCCCAGGGAGGTCTTAACGACTCATTATTGTTTGCAGGGTAGCGTTTTAGAATGAAATTACTAAAGATAAAGCTTTAATAATCTGATTGCTTTTTGGGAGAGGCTTTCAACATTTTAGCGCTTAATCATCTGTTTACATGTGTTTTTGCCCCAACATTAGCTATCAGTCGGAACCATAGCAGTTGAATATCTGAGTTTTTTTAAACAGTGGCTAACATTGGGTTAAGACTTCCCACTTAAAGAATTTGGGAATTATATTTAAAATGAATTTACACCAGKATTATAAGCTTAAGGACCAAAAGACCGTCTGCTTCTTGTTCAGTGAAAGACAAAAGACATAAAGGGCCTGTGAACAGGCAGAACATGTAGAGGGAGGATGGAGGGGGGAGAGATTGAAAGAGAGACTAAGAGTGAGTCAGTGATTATTATTAAAATAAGGATCAGAGATAAAGCTGGATGAAGAGGAATTTTGAAGGATTGGCACAGATCGAGATGACGGATTAGCCTCTTGTGCTGCAGAAGATTATGAATATAAAGTTGAGTTATTGCAAACCGGTTGTCACACACACACACACACACAAACACACAGTGTTTGCTCTGTTTGTCCACTCCACATCTCAGACAGGCTCAGACACAATGGATTGAGATGGTATCTTGTAACTGAATGTGAAATGTCAGAGGACAAGCACACTTTTTCAAATGCTATAACTGTTGACAGAAGACAGATAGTGTCCCTGTCTCATGCTGTCGACTGAAAAACAAATTGGGTAGTCTCGGACTTTTCTCTCCAAAAAGTTCTAATGACAGACTGGTGTTGACTGTCTTTGAGTGAATTTCTCTGACCACTCACACTTGGTCCACGTCCAACCCCTCTACAGAAGACCTGATAGAGTAATGAACTCTTTAAAGGACTGACTTTAAGCCTCTCAACAATAACCTATCAGTACCCCCAAGTCTCCATAAGGATATGGTCAAGACATTCACTATAACTGGTCAGAACTAAATGTAACAGATCATTCTTATTATTATGCTTACGTTTGCCATAGTCATATAGTGTTTTTGGTTGCAACATTGCTGTTTAACACCCCCGCATCCCCCCTCCCTTCCCCACCTCTTGCCCTTGCAGACTTGGGGAGTCAACCCCTTTTCAATCTTCTCAGTCTGCTAATGCTGCCCGAACAGTAGGTACTGTAGCAAAATTACGAAGCACTGATAGCCCACTGGATGTAATAATATAAAATATGTAAAGCGTTCCACTTTTGATAATGTCTGGGATTAGCACGGTCTTTCTTACGTGTGTGAGAGAGAGAGAGAGAGAGAGAGAGAAGAGAGAGAGAGAGAGAGAGAGAGAGAGAGAGAGAGAGAGAGAGAGAGAGAGAGAGAGGATAATTGTGACTTACCAGCTCGATTGGTCTTGTGTTACAAATGGTATATCATGCACTAGAAAATGGCCCTTGAATGTTTTGGTACACCTACTGGAGAGCTTTTCTTTGTCTACACCCATTCAGCATCGTTCACATCCTCTTAAGCCTCAGCCCCACCCTTTTCTTTAAGGATTTACATGTGAGGCCATGTGTTATACAGAGTGAGTGCGGTAGTGTACTAAACAACCAAAGATTTCAAGACTTAAGGCTGGTTTATACTATGTCTTTTGACATGTCTGTAAACAGTTGTCACAGTGAAATCATGAACATTCGTGAAACACAAAAACGTCAGGCTGCATGAAATAGGCAGCCTGGTGGTCCAAAATAGCATACCTGCTGTATTTTAACACCAATAAACCCATCCGTTTGAAATAAATTTAGTATATGTCAATCTAGCAAAGCAGGCAACTAAAAGCGACTTTACAAACAATGCTATGGTTAGTTTCTAGCTTGTTAGCTAGCTAGATAACGTTAAGTTAGCTGGCTAGCCAGTTTAAATAATGAACATATCATATAGCTGACAACGTCTTAACTTTAGCTAATTTGTATTTGTTACTACAGGTAAATAAACTCACAACAAGCTAATGACAGAAAACAGCTTATGGTTGTGAGTGTGACAAAAATAAAAGCAGGGCATTCTACCAGAGAATTTTTGAACTTGGACACTGTCTCGTTGGCCTAACGTTACTTCCTAATTTGACTTTGGTGCAAGTTGTGTTGTTCTTCACATTACCGTCTCTGGTTAACACACATTATATCAAATAAAATCAAYGTTTATTTGTCACATGCACAGGATACAGAAGATGTACATGGTACAGTGACATGGTTACTTGTATAGTGGAGTCTTTTGTTTAGACATGTACAGTACCAGTGAAAAGTTTGGACACACATACTCATTCAAGGGTTTTTCTTTATTTGTACTATTTTCTACATTGAAGAATAGTAGTGAAGACATCAAAACTATGAAATAACACATATGGAATCATATAGTAACCACAAAAGAGCTAAACAAACCAGATATATTTTATATTTGAGATTCTTCAACATAGCCACTCTTTGCCTTGATGACTGCTTTGCACACTCTTGGCATTCTCTCATCCAGCTTCATGAGGTAGTCACCTGGAATGCATTTCAATTAACAGGTGTGCCTTGTTAAAAGTTMAAATGTTTGAGCCAATCAGTTGTGTTGTGACAATGAAGGGGTGGTATACAGAAGATAGCCCTATTTAGTGAAATACCAAGTCCATATTTTGGAAAGAACAGCTTAAATAAGCAAAAAGAAATTACAGTCCATCATTACTTTAAGACATGAAAGTCAGTCAATCCGGAAAATTTCAAGAACTTTGAAAGTTACTTAAAGTGCAGTCACAAAAACCATCAAGAGCTATGATGAAACTGGCTCTCATGAGGACCGCCACAGGAAAGGAAGACGCAGAGTTACCTCTGCTGCAGAGGATAAGTTCATTAGAGTTAACAGCCTCGGAAATTGCAAACCCAAATAAATGCTTTACAGAGTTCAAGAATCAGACACATATCAACATTAACTGTTCAGAGGATACTACTAAGGTAACTGAGGTAAATGACTACCGCCCTGTAGCACCCACTTCCGTCATCATGAAGTGCTTTGAGAGACTAGTCAAGACCCACCTCACCTCCACCCTACCTGACACCCTAGATCCACTCCAATTTGCTTACCACCCCAAAAAGTCCACTGACGACGCAATCGCCATCACACTGCACACTGCCCTAAGCCATCTGGACAAGAGGAATACCTATGTAAGAATGCTGTTCATCGATTACAGCTCAGCATTTAACACCATAGTAACCTCCAAACTCGTCATTAAGCTCGGGTCTCGACCCCGCCCTGTGCAACTGGGTCCTGGACTYCCTGACGGGCCGCCCCCAGGTGGTGAGGGTAGGTAACAACATCTCCACCCCGCTGATCCTCTACCCTGGGTCCCCACAAGGGTGCGTTCTCAGCCCTCTCCTGTACTCCCTGTTCACCCACGACTGCGTGGCCATGCACGCATCCAACTCAATCATCAAGTTTGCAGACGACACTACAGTGGTAGGCTTGATTACCAATAATGACGAGACGKCCTACAGGGAGGAGGTGAGGGCCCTCGGAGTGTGGTGTAAGGAAAATAACCTCACACTCAATGTCAACAAAACAAAGGAGATGATYGTGGACTTCAGGAAACAGCAGAGGGAGCAGCCCCCTATCTACATTGACGGGACAGTAGTGGAGAGGGTGGAAAGTTTTAAGTTCCTCGGCGTACACATCACGGACAAACTGAAATGGTCCTCCCACACAGACAGCGTGGAGAAGAAGGCGCAGCAGGAGGCAGGAGGCTGAAGAAATTKGGCTTGTCACCATAAACACTCACAAACTTTTACAGATGCACAATCGAGAGCATCCTGTCGGGCTGTATCACCGCCTGGTACGGCAGCTGCTCTGCCCATAAACGTAAGGCTCTCCAGAGGGTAGTGAGGTCTGCACAACGCATCACCGGGTGCAAACTACCTGCCCTACACCACCCGATGTCACAGGAAGGCCAAAAGATCATCAAGGACAACAACCACCCGAGCCACTGCCTGTTCACCCCGTTATCATCCAGAAGGCGAGGTCAATACAGGTGCATCAAAGCGGGGACCGAGAGACTGAAAAACAGCTTCTATCTCAAGGCCA
Organism: Salvelinus sp. IW2-2015; assembly: GCF_002910315.2. Taxonomy (NCBI): domain Eukaryota; kingdom Metazoa; phylum Chordata; class Actinopteri; order Salmoniformes; family Salmonidae; genus Salvelinus; species Salvelinus sp. IW2-2015. Next base: position 20,945,812 of record NC_036846.1, read on the forward strand.
TCAGACTGTTAAACAGCCATCACTAACATTGAGTAGCTGCTGCCAACATACTGACTCAACTCTAGCCACTTTAAAAATTGAAAAATTGATGTAATAAATGTATCACTAGCCACTTTAAACAATGCCACTTTATGTAATGTTTACATACCCTACATTACTCATCTCATATGTATATACTGTACGCTATACCATCTACTGCATCTTGCCATCGTGATGTAATTAAATGTATCAMTAGCCACTTTAAACAATGCCACTTTATATAATGTTTTCATACCCTACATTACTCATCTCATATGTATATACTGTACTCTATACCATCTACTGCATCTTGCCTATGCCGTTCGGCCATCACTAATTCATATATTTTTATGTACATATTCTTATTCATTCCTTTACACTTGTGTGTATAAGGTAGTTGTTGTGATATTGTTAGGTTAGATTACTTGTTAGATATTACTGCATGGTCGGAACTAGAAGCACAAGCTTTTCGCTGCGCTCGCATCAACATCTGCTAACCATGTGTATGTGACAAATAACATTTGATTTGATTTGAATGAGGCCTTCATGGTCAAATTGATTAAAAGAAACCACTACTAAAGGACACCAATAATAAGAAGATAATTGCTTGGGCCAAGAAACACGAGCAATGGACATTAGAACGGTGGAAATCTGTCCTTTGGTCTGATGAGTCCAAATTTGAGATTTTTGGTTCCCAACCGCCGTGTCTTTGTGAGATGCGGAGTAGGTGAACGGATGATCTCTGCATGTGTGGTTCCCACCGTGAAGCATGGAGGAGGAGGTGTGATGGTGTGAGGGTGCTTTGCTGGTGAAACTGTCAGTGATTTATTTAGAATTCAAGGCACACTTAACCAGCATGGCTACCACAGCATTCTGCAGCGGTACGCCATCCCATCTGTTTGCGGTTAGTAGGACTATCATTTGTTTCTTAACAGTACAATAACCCAACACACCTCCAGGCTGTGTAAGGGCTATTTGACCAAGAAGGAGAGTAATGGAGTGCTACATCAGATGACCTGGCCTCCACAATCACCCGACCTCAACTCAATGAGATGGTTTGGGATGAGTTGGACCGCAGAGTGAAGGAAAAGCAGCCAACAAGTGCTCAGCATATGTGGGAACTCCTTCAAGACTATTGGAAAAGCATTCCAGGTGAAGCTGGTTGAGATAATGCCAAGAGTGTGCAAAGCTGWCATAAAGGGAAAGGGTGGCTATTTTGGGCGGCAGGTAGCCTAGTGGTTAGAGCATTGGGCCAGTAAACATTAAGGTTGCTAGATCGAATCCCCAAGCTGACAAGGTAAAAATCTGTTGTTCTGCCACTGAACAAGGCAGTTAACCCACCGTTCCTAGGCCAYCATTATAAATAAGAATTTATTCTTAACTGACTTGTCTAGTTAAAACTTCTTAAGGGCAGGGGGCAACATTTTCACTTTCGGGGAAAATAGCATGCCAAACTTCAACTGCTTGCTACTCATCCCCGGAATATAAGACATGCATATTATTAGTAGATTTGGATAGAAAACACTCTGAAGTTTCTAAAACTGTTTGAATCATGTCTGTGAGAATAACAGAACTTATGTAGCAGGCAAAACCCTGAGGACAAACCATTCAAAATTTGTATTTTTTTGATGTCACTGTCTTTTCAATTAGCTTTTTTAGAGACACCAGATTTCTAATGGACTTGCTTGCAGTTCCTACCGCTTCCACTGGATGTCACCAGTCCTTGGAAATCGGTTGAGGTTATTCATTTGTGTAGTGAAGAAGTAGGGCTATCGTAAATGAGGGTCACATGAAGTAAATATTTTGAGAGTCATGTTACGAAAAAGTTGCGTCAGTATGTTTTCTTTTTGTAATGAACACAGATCATCCCGTCTTCAAATTGATCGATTATTAACGTTTAAAAATACCTAACGTTGTATTACCAAAGTAGTTTGAAATGTTTTGGTAAAGTTTACATGTAACTTTTGATATATTTTGTAGTGACTTGGCGAAAGTTGGAAGCTGTGTTTTTCTGGATGAAACGGTCCAAATAAATTGACATTTTGGATATATATCGACGGAATTAATCGAACAAAAGGACCATTTGTGATGTTTATGGGACATATTGGAGTGCCAACAAAAGATTTCGTCAAAGGTAAGGCATGATTTATATTTTATTTCTGCGTTTTGTGTCGTGCTTGCAGTGTTGAATTATGCTACTCTCTTTGTTTACAATGGTGGTATCATCAGATAATAGCATCTTATGCTTTCGCCGAAAAACTATTTTGAAATCTGACATGTTGGCTGGATTCACAACGAGTGGAGCTTTAATTTGGCATCTTACATGTGTGATTTAATGAAAGTTTGATTTTATTTGAATTTGAATATGGCGCGCTGTATTTTCCCTGGCTATTGGGACGTTTGCGTCCCACCTGCCCCAGAGAAGTTAAACAAAGTTTACATTTTAAAAAATGTAAAAAAATATATTTAACAATTGATTGGTTACTACAGGATTCCATATCTGTTATTTTATAGTTTTGATGTCTTCGCTATTATTSTACAATGTAGAAAATAGTACAAATACAGAAAAACCCTTGAATGAGTAGGTTTGTCCAAACATTTGACTGGTACTGTAGCTATCTAGCTAGCTAAACACAGAACCATAATCCCAACTCATAACATTACTACTCTGCATGAATCTGCTGGTAGCTAAACCCTAATCAACTAGTTTGGTCCAATGTTAGCTAGCAAGCTAACATTAGGCTATAATTAGCTGTGTAAATGGCTCTGAGAAATGAATAATATTACTACACAGATCATTTACGTAACATTAGCTGTGAGCCAGTCAGCTAACTTTAGCTAGCTAGCTAATAGTACAATTTAACTTGCAATGAAAACAAATTTCAGACAAAATTAGGAACTTATATTATCTGAAAATGTAGGTAGCTAGACTTTTACCCTTACATGGATGAATGCTTCTTCTTCTCTGTCATGGATGCCATGGTTGCCCATAGTTTGAAGATGTAATCCGGAGACATGTGTTTTATACAACAGCCTTCTGTGTGTTCTCTTTTCGACTCCCTCTGCATTATTTGCCATCAAACGGCAGATGTTTTTCCATCTCCTTAGCTATCATACTCTGCTTCCAAACCGGTGAATTCCACTCATTTGAAAACTCAGTCTTCCAGAAAGTGGAGAGCATTAGCAACACTTATGCAGTTCTTCGTGATATAAAAAAAGCAGTGTTAGAAAGGATTACCTAGCTACACATACTGAGCAGCTCATGTTATAGACAGAAGAGAAAACTCATCTCTCGACATGTCCAGCCCATCCCTTACCTCAGCTAGCGGGAAAGTTCCTACTTTTTCCGTGACTAAACCAACTAGGCTCGTAATTTAACTATTTTATTGGTATTTAGAGCTGGCATACAAGTTTGTTATTAAGGCATTTGAAAATTAACATGTTCCAAAAGGCATTTCTGCCAAAAAATGCATTTTGATTAAARAAAWTATTTTTACATTCAAATGCCTCTCCTGTGAAGTAGTGACAAGCAACAAGAAATTAGTCACAATTTTGAGACGTCACGAGAGGATGGCAGGTTGGCAGGGTTTTTTCTACTCTCTTTAGCACATTGCTCCCTGACTCAAACCCCGCTACTTGAGCAGCTGTTGCTGTTTGTGCGTCCGCATCTTGATGGCACCTTCCTCAAAAGTTGGTGCTCTGTGTCGGTGTAAAGTTACAGCTCTATGCTGGTGTAAAGTCAGTGCTCTATGTAGGTGTAAAAAATCTCTATAACCAGAAAGAGCATCAGGAAACATTTCGGTTGGATTTCCTTTCGTGAGTGGGTAGCATTAACAGATATACCTCATGTACTCAAAAGATTAGTAACAATAGTTTGGGATGTGTTTGACAAGCCGGCAGGTGTTCCTAAAACGGCTCTGAAGTATTATGTKTTGTGTACCTTTCCCACAGAATTCCCTCGGTTACGGCATAGAGGAGAGGGAATCTCACCATGGGCAGGCTGCTCGGAAAACCTACCCAATCTGCCCAGCGACACTAACGAGAAGCCATTCTGGGACAGATGTGTAGAGCTGACTGTCAAATATAAATAATCCTCCACCGTTATCGGAAAGGATTAGATAATTATTAAATCTGCCTGCATGTCAATGATTACAATCTGAGCATCCGATTGGCAGCTGTATCCACTCAAGCCTTTCAAGAGGGGATAGGGATGAGCTGTGTTGACGGGTGGTGTGTGTGTGTGTGTGTGTGTGTGTGTGTGTGTGTGTGTGTGTGTGTGTGTGTGTGTGTGTGTGTGTGTGTGTGTGTGTGTGTGTGTGTGTGTGTGTGGTGTGTGTGTTGGTGTGTGTGTGTGTGTGTGTGTGTGTGTGTGAGAGAGAGAGAAACAGTGAGAGTGTGTGCATAATGTTGCTGGTATATGACTTCTTGTGTGTTTGAATGTGTAGACCATGAGTGTCAAACTCAATTTGCAGAGGGCATTTGTCAGCAGTTTGTTTTGGTATTTCCTTTAAATTTGTGTCCAACCTAGACAAACAGGTGAGGGGAGTTTCTAAATAATCAATGACTTTAAATGATCCAGAAATGGATTTTAACACCCTGGTGTAGGTCAATGGGTTTTCTCATGGTTGTGTCTCCTGACAAAGTTTTTTCCATCACTTCCAAACCAAAAAGTCTCACCTTGCTCATTAGAGGGCATATAAGCACATGGTACACTGAGTGTAGCTTTCCAGTCAATTAAATATTCAATACCAAACTCACACATTTCTCCTATTTAGGCTACTGTTGCGTGAGAGGCGGGATATTAATTTTCATTACAATGTTTATTGCAATGCAGGAAAAGAGGTGCCAAAGGCTGATAAAGCTGCAGTTGATAAAAAATTAATTGAGGACAATAGTTGGTAATAAACAAGAAATTGCCATCATTAAAATGTGAGGTATGGTTTATTATTTAGTATAAAGGCATCACGAGGCGTGCATCTTTGAGTTTCCCGCAATATGCATCCATTGTCTGACAGATTAATTAATATGCATTAATACATTCTGAAAACCTAGCAATGTAATTTTGGCAGTGAATAATTAGAATGTGCGATAGGGTTCTCGGTGCGGTAGATTCATTATGCAACATTCATTTACAGGTTGGAATTGATGAATTATGGATTTGTATTTTTTAATTAAAGTTGTCCGTCAGAAATGCTGACAGTAATGTGTATCTGTAGTGGTGGTTACAAGCTACATGACAGGTGAGTTTTACTTAATTATTTTAGTCAGTTTATGCAATTAGAATGGAGATGGCAAGTACAATAATTTTGTCAACATTAGACAGCGCTAAAATGTGTTCAATATTTGAAATGTCACGAGTCTCTCAAAGCAATACTTGAGTGATCCCAGAGTTGAAGTCAATAACATTTCAATTCAGGAGTAAACTGGAAATTCTGTTAACTTCCTGAATCGACTGAAATGAAATAGAATTGACTCCATCATGGGATCGAAAGTAAACAGAATGCATGTGCTTCATGCAATGTAGTCACATGTTGCTGTTGGAGTATGGTTTTAGAAGTGGGGGTTATACATTGTTTTTTTATTTATTTTTATTTTATCCAGTCGGATAGACACCCCAAACAGCCTACCCGACGGGTCAAAGGCGTCCGCATGGCACACCTTTGCCTTGTTTTGTATCACATTCCAATGATAAAACTGGGGGGGACAAAAATGCAATTTCAGAATGTCCCCCCCTTCCGCAGTGTAAGTTGCACCCCTGGGTATAATATTAAGACAATTTGAGTTTCTTAAAACGTTTCAAAATATGGCATGCAGACCCAGGTTAACTTCTTATGGCTGGGAGCAGTATTGAGTAGCTTGGATGAATATGGTGCCCAGAGTAAACTGCCTGCTACTCAGTCCCAGAAGCTAAGATATGCATATTATTAGTAGATTTGGAGAGGAAACACTCTGAAGTTTCTAAAACTGTTTGAATGATGTCTGTGAGTATAACAGAACTCATATGGCAGGCGAAAACCTGAGAAACAATCCAACCAGGAAGTGGGAAATCTGAGGTTTGTAGGTTTGCCTATCTAATATCCAGTGTATATGGGGTCATATTGCACTTCCTAAGGCTTCCACTAGATGTCAACACTCTTTAGAACCTTGTTTGATGCTTCTACTGTGAAGGAGGGGGGAATGGGAGCTGATTGAGTCAGGGCTCTGGCAGAGTGCCACGAGCTCACTCAGGCGCGCCCCCGTGAGAGTTAGCTGCGTTCCATCGCATTTTTACAGACAAAGGAATTCTCTGGTTGAAACATACCGCCGACTCTGGCTGCTCCGGACAGGAGGGTGACTCTGGCTGCTCCGGACAGGAGGGAGACTCTGGCTGCTCCGGACAGGAGGGAGACTCTGGCTGCTCCGGACAGGAGGGAGACTGGCTGCTCCGGACAAGAGGGAGACTCTGGCTGCTCCGGACAGGAGGGAGACTCTAGCTGCTCCGGACTGGAGGGTGTCGCTGGAGGCTCCGGACTGGAGAGCGACGCTGGAGGTTCTGGACTGGAGGGCGACGCTGGAGGTTCTGGACTGGAGGGCGTCGCTGGAGGCTCCGGACTAGAGGGCGACGCTGGAGGCTCCGGACTAGAAGGCGTTGCTGGAGGCTCCGGACTGACGTCCTTCGTTGGAGGCCTCGTGCCATAACTCCTCACTGGAGGTTTCGTGCCATGGATCCTCACTGGAGGCTTTGTGCCATGGTCCTCACTGGAGGCTTCGTGCCATGGATCATCACAGGAGGCTTCGTGCCATGGATCATCACTGGAGGCTTCGTGCCATGGATCATCACTGGAGCTTCATGCATGGATCACCACTGGAGGCTTCCTGCCATGTTCATCACTGGAGGCTTCGTGCCATGGATTATTACTGGAGGCTTCTTGCCATGGACATCACCGGAGGCTTCGTGCCATGGATCACCACTGGCAGGCTGCATGCCATGGATTCACCAACTTGGAATAAGGAGAGACACAGAGGAGGCCAGGCTCTGGGAGAAGGCACAGGACTCACCAGGCTAGGGAGACATGCAGGAGGGTTAGGGCTTAGCACAGGCACAGAACTGACCAGGCTGGGAAGACATGCAGGAGGCCTTGTCCTTGGCCGAGGCACCGGATGCACTGGACCGTGGAGGCGCACTGGCGGTCTCGAGCGCAGAGCTAGCACAACTCATCCTGGCTGGATCCCCCCTGTAGCCCGGCAAGTGCGGGGAGTTGGAACAGGCCGCATTGGGCTGTGCTGGCGAACTGGGGACACCATGCATAGGGCCGGTGCAGTATACCCCGGGCCGAGGAGACGCACTGGAGACCAGATGCGCTGAACCGGCATCATCCCTCCTGGCTCGATGCCCACTCTAGCCCGGCCGATTCGAGGAGCTGCAATGTAGCGCACCGGGCTATGTGTGCACACTGGGGACACCGTGCGCTTCACCGCATAACACGGTGCCTGCCCAGTCACTCTCTCGCCACGGTAAGCACGGGGAGTTGGCTCAGGTCTCCTACCTGAGTCCGCCAATCCCCCCGTGTGTCCCCCCCAATACATTTCTGGGGCTGCCTCTCGTGCCCGTTACCTCGCGCCAATTCCTCGTAGTGTCACCGCTCCGCTCTAGCTGCCTCCAGCTCCTCTTTCGGACGGCGATACTCCCCCGGCTGTGCCCAGGGTCCCTTGCCGTCCAATATTTCCTCCCATATCCAGGATTCCATCCTTCCACGCTGCTTGGTCCTTTGGTGGTGGGTGGTTCTGTAACGAACGTCGTCGGGAGAAGGAGAGGAGGACCAAAGTGCAGCGTGGTACGTATCCATAATACTTTTAATAAAGATGAACACGTGAACAAAAACAACAAAACGACCAACGAACAGTTCTGAAAGGTGCAACAAACACTAAACAGAAAATAACCACCCACAAACACAGGTGGGAACAGGCTACCTAAGTCTGATTCTCAATCAGAGACAACAATAGTTAGCTGCCTCTGATTGGGAACCATACCAGGCCAAACATATAGAAATACAAAACAAGGACAACATAGAACACCAGACATAGAATGCCCACCCAAACTCACGCCCTGACCAACCAAAATAGAGACATAAAAAGGATCTCTAAGGTCAGGGCGTGACACATGAAGTCCTATAAGTGTCATCTGATGAAGATCATCAAAGGTTAGTGATTAATTTTATCTCTATTTCTGCTTTTTGTGACTCCTCTCTTTGGCCTGAAAAATGGCTGTGTTTTTCTGTGACTAGGTACTGACCTGACATAATCGTTTGGTGTGCTTTCGTCGTAAAGCCTTTTTGAAATCGGACACTGTGGTGGGATTAACAACAAGTTGATCTTTAAAATGGTGTAAAAYACTTGAATGTTTGAGGAATTTTAATTATGAGATTTCTGTTGTTTGAATTTGGAGCCCTGCACTTTCACTGGCTGTTGTCAAGTCGATCCCGTTAACGGGATCTCAGCCGATCTCAGACGTAAGAAGTTAAGAATGAGGGGAAAGACAGTGCATTGCTATTCAAATAAAATCTGCCCACCCTATAATGATATGTGTAGACCTACTTACATTTCAGAACCACTCGTTTTTGACATTATGTTGGTCTAATACATCTGTAATTGCAATCTGTAATTGCAATCTGTAATGTATCTGTTATTCCCCCTATTGCTATCCTAGACTTTGAATAAAACTTGGCCAATTAAAGAGACCAGCTTAGGGTGATAAACAATCACCAGAATGACAATAACAAGCGCAAGAATGACAGTAACAAGCAGATGAATGAACAAGCTTCAGAATGACATTAACAAGCGAATGAATGATAGTAGCAAGGGCCAGAACGACAGTAACAAGTGGAAGAATGACATTAACAAATGGATGAATGACAATGACAAATGCCAGAATGACAGTAGCAAGCACCAGAATGACAGTAGCAAGCACCAGCATGACAGTAGCAAGCACCAGAATGACAGTAACAAGCACCCGAATGACAGTAACAAGGACCAGAATGACATTAACAAGGACCAGAATGACAGTAACAAGGACCAGAATGACAGTAACAAAGGCAAGAATGACAGTAGCAAGCACCAGCATGACAGTAACAAGCACCAGAATGACAGTAACAAGGACCAGAATGACAGTAACAAGGACCAGAATGACAGTAACAAAGGCAAGAATGACAGTAGCAAGCACCAGAATGACAGTAACAARSGSAWGAATGACAGTAAAAAGCGGATGAATAACAACAACAAATGACAGAATGACAGTAACAAGCACCAGAATGACAGTAACAAATACCAGAATGACAGTAACAAGCACCAGAATGACAGTAACAATTAGCAGAATGACATTAACAAGCACCAGAATGACCGTATCAAGCGCAGGAATCCCCTCTGTGTAAGTGAAAGGTCTAATCCACAAGGAAAAATCTAATCCCCTTCATTCCTCTGTGGGATTCCTTTTTAACAAACACCTCCAGCTGCTGTTACAATCCCAGTTTGATCAATACCCATGTTCACTCCACCCAGTCAGCCACTCCGCTCAGACTACACCACCCTACAGCTAGCCTCCCCCTTCAATAACCACTGTTCTTTAAACTAATATGTCGATAAGAGGTGGACGGTTGTCTTGCTGACCCCTTGTGAGGTTAATTTGATCGACTTGCCTTCGCCACAGGTGAGAAGAGGATCTCGGCTTACCTATCAGGCCCGCACAGCGTGGGCTGAACTTGTTTGCGGTATGGGCGGCTGTTGTGGTCAGTTGACATGTGCATCGGACATGGGGCCGTCAAAACAAGGAAAACACTATCAGTTTCTTCAGTTTGTTTTCTTTTGAACTAAATATGTTCTGTTAAACTAAGAGTCAGATAAATGACTTACTTCAGTAACTATAGCATGTCTCGTATTCTCACTATTATCTTGTGTTAACATTGCAGAAATATGCCTCGCTGAGGAATTGAGAGGGGTTGGGACTTTCATGTCATGCATGATTACTTTTTTCTGGACAAGTAATCTCGGGATCAAATATAAGGGTTTAAAGAAGAGACATAGCAGGCTGCTGAAGTGTAACAGTCCAGATCTCATTAATGAGGTATACAGAGATGCACTCAATTGATTTTCTTCCCGTTTAATTGAGGGGAACATTGATCCACATTGAGAGCACACAAAATGAAGTACTACCAACACATAGAGAAACAGGGTGGACCAATATTCTCTTCAGTTCTCCGGTGGACAAGCACATTACATCCAGTTAAGCATTATGAATATATACATTATTTTTTTCAATATCAGAATGATATCAAAATGAAATATAGTACGTCTGACTTTTAAAGTATTCCTCATTTGAGGGAATTCCCTATACATATCTGCTTCCCTTTACACTGGCTTTCCCCCAACAAACAATCTGTTTAGTAAATTTAAACATCTGGATCTGAGTGGTCTTTTAACCCCCTCGTGTGACAGGCTTACTGTAACTCCCGCTTTGTGACAATCTGCCCCGGGTCATCGATGGGGGGTGGATGCATGGGGAGATTTTCTGCTTTGTTTAAGACCTTGTAATGCACAATATTGTGTTGCTTGTACTAACAGAACCATAAATAAAAAAGCAGCTTCTGGAGATTTAATAAAATGTAAAAATKAATAGGATGACGTGTCTAGGGGCTTTTGTGTTGTGGCCGGGGAGGGGGGGGGGGCAACCCCTGGATTTGAGGTCAGAGGTCGTGATGACGTTCAGAGGATCAGAGGAATCGGGTTTGTGTACAAGGACACTTTTCCATTATCACTGAATGAAGCACTGTAGTGTCCGTGTGCCACTACATGTCATGCAAAATGATGTTATATGGGTAATCTGGGATTCAAACAACAAAAAATCAAATCAAATGTTATTTGTCACATGCGCCGAATACAACAGGTGTAGACCTTACAGTGAAATGCTTTCTTACAAACCCTTAAAACCAACAATGCAGTTTTAAGAAAAATAAGTGTTAAGTAAAAAATAGATAAGTTGAAAATAAAAATTACAAATAGTTAAAGAGCATTAGTAAAATAACAATAGCGAGGCTATTGGGGTATTGGGGATACCAGTACAGAGTCAACATGCACGGGCACAGGTTAGTCAAGGTAATTGAGGTCATACGTACATGTAGAGTTAAAGTGATTATGCATAGATAATAACCAGAGAGTAGCAGGACGACAATGCAAATAGTCTTGGTAGCCATTTGATTGGCTGTTCAGGAGTCTTATGGCTTTGGGGTAGAAGCTGCCTTCCTGCTGTGTTCTGGTCCAATTGGACTGATTCCAAGTTTTTTCTCTGAAAATGTAGTTCATTAAATCTGATTGTCATAAGGTTCCATGACTTTGTAAACACAGGGCATCTGAACACACAAAATACATTTTGATGATTTTCATTAGATGTTGAGTGTTTATTTAACTTTTGTACACCTGTTGTGTTCCCGGTCAAAAATGACCAGTCATTAGAAATGAATGGGTGAGACTACAATTAGTGTGTAAAATTGAGTTCAGGCACATACATCAGATGGACACACTTCCTCTCCCAGACCCCCACATGCATGT
>NC_036846.1:20963360-20966933 GCF_002910315.2 Salvelinus sp. IW2-2015
ATTTAAACTCAGTTTTTCACAATTCCTGACATTTAATCCTAGTAAAAATTTCCTGTCTTTGGTCAGTTAGGATCACCACTTTATTTTAAGAATGTGAAATGTCAGAATAATAGTAGAGAGAATGATTTATTTCAGCTTCTATTTCTTTCATCAGGTTTGTAGGCCTCCTTGCTCACACACAATTTTTCAGTTCCACCCACAAATTTTCTATGTGATTGAGATCAGGGCTTTTTTACCTTTATTTAACTAGGCAAATCAGTAAAGAACAAATTCTTATTCTCAATGACAGCCTAGGAACAGTGGGTTAACTGCCTTGTTCAGGGGCAGAACAACAGATTTTTTATCTTGTCAGCTCGGGGATATGATTTTGCGTCCTTTCAGTTACTAGTCCAACGCTCTAACCACTAGGTTACCTGCCGCCCCTTTATGATGTCCACTCCAATACCTTGACTTTGTTGTCCTTCAGCTTTTTTACCACAACTTTGGAAGTATGCTTGGGGTCATTGTCCATTTGGAAGACCCATTGCGACCAAGCTTGATATGTTGCTTCAATATATCCACACAATTTCCCTCCTCATGATGACATTTATTTTGTAAAGTGCACCAGTCCCTTTTGCAGCAAAGCACCCCCACAACATGATGCTGCCACCCTCCGTGCTTCACGGTTGGGATGGTGTTCTTCGGCTTGCAAGCCTCCCCCTTTTTCCTCCAAACATAACGATGGTCATTATGGCCAAACAGTTCTATTTTTGATTCATCAGACCAGAGGACATTTCTCCAAAAAGTACAATCTTTGTCTCCATGTGCAGTTGCAAACCGTAGTCTGGCTTGTTTATGACAGTATTGGAGCAGTGGCTTCTTCCTTGCAGAGCAGCCTTTCAGGTTATGTCGATATAGGACTCGTTTTACTGTGGATATATATACTTTTGTACCTGTTTCCTCCAGCATCTTCACAAGGTCCTTTGCTGTTGTTCTGGGATTGATTTGCACTTTTCGCTCCAAAGTATGTTCATCTCTAAGAGAGAGTGGTATGACGGCTGCATGGTCCCATGGTGTTTATACTTGCATGCTATTGTTTGTACAGATGAACGTCGTACCTTCAGGCATTTGGAAATTGCGCCCAAGGATGAACCAGACTTGTGGAGGTCTACAATTTTTTTCTGAGGTCTTGGTTGATTTATTTAGATTTTCCATGATGTCAAGCAAAGTGGCACTGAGTTTCAACATAGGCCTTGAAATACATCCCCAGGTACATCTCCAGTTGACTCAAATTATGTCAATAAGCCTTCAATCAGAAGCTTCTAAAGCCATGACATCATTTTCTGGAATTTTCCAAGTTGTTTAAAGGCATAGTCAACTTAGTGTATGTAAACTTCTGACAAACTGGAATTGTGATACAGTGAAATATAAGTTAAATAATCCGTCTGTAAACAATTGTTGGAAAATGACTTCTGTCATGCACAAAGTAGATGTCCTAACCGACTTGCAAAGACTATAGTTAGTTGACAAGATATTTGTGGAGTGGTTGAAAAATGAGTTTTATTGACTCCAACCTAAGTATATGTAAACTTCCAACTTCAACTGTATGTGTGGCATCAATATGCATGTGTGTGTCMGTGTAGTATGTGAGTGTGTGGGTAGAGTCCAGTGAGTGTGCAAATAAAAAGGGGGTAAATGTAAATAGTCCAGGTGGCCATTTGATTAACTGTTCAGCAGTCTTATGGCTTGGGGGTAGAAGCTGTTCAGGAATCTTTTGGTCCCAGACTTGGCACTTCGGTTACTGCTTGCTGTGCGGTAGCAGAGAGAAAAGTCTGTGACTTGGGTGGCTGGTGTCTTTGACAATTTTTAGGGCCTTCCTCTGACACCACCTGGTATAGAGATCCTGGATGGCAGGGAGCTCAGCCCCAATGATGTAGTGTAGGCCATGTCATGCGTTGCTCTTTTTTTAAATTAACTAGGCAAGGCAGTAAAGAACAAATTCTTGTTTACAATGACTGAGTAGGAACAGTGGATTACCTGCCTTATTCAGGGGAAGAACGACAGATTATTACCTTCAGCTCAGGGATCTGATCTAGCAACCTTTCAGTTACTGGCCCAACGCTCTAATCACTAGGCTACCGGCCACCCTTTTGTATCCAGTGGGCCTTGTGTATTGTATATTCTTTGTATTTGTTGGTGAATAGAAGGCAACAACTGTTTTATTGTCTGTGTTCTCTAAACACATGATTGACATGGGGAAGAGGGTGGTCTAGCAGCTGTCAGCAAGCTAGATACAGTGCCTCCTAACACATGATTGACATGGGGAAGAGGGTGGTCTAGCAGCTGATCAGCAAGCTAGTTACAGTGCCTCCTAAACACATGATTGACATGGGGAAGAGGGTGGTCTAGCAGCTGATCAGCAAGCTAGTTACAGTGCCTCCTAAACATATTGATTGACATGGGGAAGAGTGTAGTCTAGCAGCTGATACTTGATTTTGATGATTGATGTAAATCTGCTGCTTCAGTTATTTACCTGATTGACCTCTCTGTCTTTCTGCCCCTCTCTGATACATGTACCAGCCAAACGGAGCCGATATTGATGATGTAGGCTAAATCAAGTTATCAAGGGTTAATCAAATGTTATGCTGCTGTGGCATTACTGTTGAATTTTAAACTAGGTAGCTACTGTAGCTACACACACCTGACCGGATGACCGCATCTCAAGCCATGCTTGTTTAAACCAGGCACAGGAATCTCTGTTCAAGGCAGACGGGGAAAAATACGAAAGCTGGTACACATGAGCGCCATACAGGGCAGATCAACAGGCGCAACCAATGGACAGGGTGGGGGGTGGCGAACTTGATGATGACATACAGGCAGTGGGTTCTGAACAGCAACAACAAAAGAATGTATACAAAAATCATTTTGGTGGAAATTATACCACCTCGACCCAGAAGGGCACTTTGGAGACTGGAAGGACACTAAGTACAGCACTATCTGTGACACACACACACACACACACACACACACACACACACACACACACACACACACACACACACACACACACACACACACACACACACACACACACACACACACACACACACACACACACCACACACACAACACACAGCACACACACACACCACAGAGACACAGACACAGACACAGACACAGACACAGACACAGACACGACACAGACACACAGACACAGACACACCACACACACAGTCCTGTACAACTAACCTTGTAGGGACAAAGAATTCAGTCACCTTCAAAATCCTATTTTCCTAACCCTAACCAGTACCCTAACCTTAACCCGAAACCTAACCCTAACCCTTGCTCCAAACCCTGAAACTAGCCCTAGATCATTGACTGTTTCTGGTCCCCACAAGTATAGTTAAACACACACAACACACACAGAAACACACACACACACACACACACACACACAACACACAACACAACACACACACACACACACACACACACAACACAACCACACCACACACACACCAACACACACACACACACACACACACACACACACACACACACACACACACACACACACACCACACACACACACAG
>NC_036846.1:20970595-20993025 GCF_002910315.2 Salvelinus sp. IW2-2015
GTGTGTGCATGCATATGGATGTGTGTTTGTGTGTGATGATCATACTGTAGGGTTGCCATGGTTATGAGGGTCAGTCACACTTGTGGAATGAAGACATTCCTTTATTCAATAGCTTTCATGTTTTCTTAAAAAGAACCTGCACTTCATGTCGACCTTTAAGCTTGTGTAAAGCCTGGCAGACTCCCAGACGATACTGCCACACCACATTCTGTTTCTACCATTTAAAGGGAATTTCACACAATTGAAATATCAGCTAAAGAGAAAATGTATTACTTTCAATCTCTCTTACAATCTTTCTATTCGTTTTTTATAAAAACATCACAATATCAGAAGATAAATGTGAAAATAATGGTTTTCTTTCAGGCAATTTCTTCTAACTAGACAATGTCTGAATATGCAGCAGTCATTCAGCCTCTCTCTCCTACCTCTCTAAAATACCAGTCATTCAGCCTCTCTCTTCCTACCCTCTAAAATACCAGGCATTCAGCCTCTCTCTCTCACCTCTCTAAAATACCAGTCATTCGGCCTCTCTCTCCTAACCCTCTAAAATACCAGGCATTCAGCCTCTCTCTCCTACCTCTCTAAAATACCAGTCATTCAGCCTCTCTCTCCTAACCCTCTAAAATACCAGGCATTCAGCCTCCCTCTCCTAACCCTCTAAAATACCAGTCATTCAGCCTCTCTCTCCTACCTCTCTAAAATACCAGGCATTCAGCCTCTCTCTCCTAACCCTCTAAAATAGCAGGCAAAAAAAATGTTAACAGAACTTAACTGGCTGGCGAATTGCAGTGTAAGATAAAGCTACCGCCATCTAAATTTTTGATGAAATAAGCGTTTTCCATCTGCAGAAATTGGTAGATAGAATGACGTGTACTATCGCACAGCGGATGAACGATAAGTCAAGGATTTCTTAGTTTTCCTGTCAAGCTGTTATTTTTCAGGCGCTGCCGGAGTCCAATCCACCCTTGACTCAACACAATGTTTTATTTAATCTGAGAGCTCTACTCAGCTGGACTTCCTGCCTATTGCCAACTGAAGAATGTCCCTATGCTGCTGACCCCATCGCTTTACAGTTCCATTGGATAGACACAGATAGACCCCCCCGAAACATGAATATGCAGAAAAGAAAGAAAGAAAGAAAGAAAGAAAGAAAGAAAGAAAGAAAGAAAGAAAGAAAGAAAGAAAGAAAGAAAGAAAGAAAGAAAGAAAGAAAGAAAGAAAGAAAGAAAGAAAGAAAGAAAGAAAGAAAGAAAGAAAGAAAGTAAGAAAAATCTGTCAGAATAGAATTCAAAACATTTGGTCCAATCACATAATTATCATGGTAAAGGTGTAATCATATCTCTTTGGAAAAACCTATAGGCAGAATCGGCAGTCTCAGTACAACTGTCCTCTAACTTTACAAAGTACTCATGGGTAGCAGCAGAAGAATTAACAGTGTAGAGCAGCTAGAGAGGTTTTTTACATTTTTTGAATGCAATTCAAGGCGTGTCACTCAGTGACAGAGATCATTCTGATTCCTTTTCTGATATCCGTGCATGCGGTGCCAGCCAATTTAATAAGAATCCCCCACTTCTGCTCAAAGCTGAAACTGGTGGACCGATAAGGACTCAAATCTCATTGTAGAGAGAGAGAGAAAAAAAGAGAAAGACAGAAAGAAAGGATTTTATTGCTTGTGCCAGCAGGTTGAATAATGATTATCACACTGTCTGTCTTTCTTATCGTGTCTGAGAAGGCTCAGCAGTGAACTCCTCAAAGACTCCAGTCGGTACGTTGGTGTGTCACAGAAATACATTCTCATTAATAAGAGAAGAAAGCCCCAAGAAGAAAAAAATAATACATAAAATAGAAAAAGATCCTCTGCAATATTGCTCAGCCAAATCCCTGAGAGGGATTATAACATCCAGACATGGCAGTGCCTTGCCACRGCAGACATTTTGATTCAGAAGACAACGCTTCAGCAGTTGAAACCATTTCTACACAGTTTTAGCAATATCTCAAATAAAGTATAAAGATCCAATACCATTGTTTTCCTCAAATGCATATTACAAAACTTCCTACAATGCAATGTATACCATTTTAAAGTAAAAAATGATCAAATCCTCTTATGTAGAGCCATGCCAACCAAGGAGGAGAGAGAGAGAGAGAGAGAGCAGGAGAAAAAWAAAAAAAAGGCCCATCTCTTTTGTCTTTTATGACGCCTGTAAGAGTAATGTGGCAATCTTCTCTCGCTAATTGTATTATGATTCTGCACTGTAGCAAGCTTCCTACTCGGTTCATCTTCAATCAAGCACATTAGCCTTCCTGCTGGGTTCTGGGTCCTGTGTGCTCAAGGAAAGATCATTCATTTAAATGACTGATATGTCTCTGCACTCTTGGAAAAAGAAAAGGCAAAAAAAATGCACTTCTGTTTCTCTGGGAAGCACACCACAGCCCCAATATTCATATCCATCATGAGGCAGGGATTCAATTCCCCCCAACCCCAAACCAAGCACACAGACCGTGAAATGTGATGTACTTCCTTKATAAACATATACTCTGCATTGTTTTCAAAGTTCTAAACATCATTATCATTCTACGTCGATTTTTGTTGCTTTGTTGGTAGGTGATAGTCTTTCTCAATACCTATTCCACAATTTAAATGTCTCATATTCATTTCCTGCTTGGTTTTGCAAGTGTACGTGTTATTTGCCACAATCTGGCTGATCCAAGCTTGAGGCTATGGTAACATTGTTTTGGCATGTTTTTTTCTGTCCATGTGCTTTCACAGTTGGGCTACACCTAGTACATACCAATTATATTGTTCATTTGGAGCAACACACTTCTTTTAAACGGATCACATTTTAAACCAAAACCCTTTTGACAACATGATCACACAAAAGATCACATTGGTTGAAAATCACTGCCACAGAAGGCTGACAAAACACATATATTCAAATGTACGATTTAATGAGTGAACCTCTGAGCTACTGGTTAATAAGTGGCTAGTTAGAGTTGTTATGGGTAAATTATTGACTTAGAGTTAGGTATGGGGTTGTTGTTGTTTTAGAGCTAAAGTAGGTCAAGTAACTATGGTTAGGATTAGGCTGTAACGGTCGTTCTCCTCCTCTTCGTCTGAAGAGGAGGAGTAGGGATTGGACCAAAGCGCAGCGTGTTGTGAAGACATAATGATATTTATTTAAACAAGAATAACGATGACGAAACACGAAGCAGACTTTAAAATACAAAATAACAAAACGAACTAAACAGACCTGAACTTGAGAACTTACATATAACGAAGAACGCACGAACAGAGTACATACACGAACGACAAAACGAAACAGTCCCGTGTGGTAGACATACAGACACAGGAGACAACCACCCACAAACAAACAGTGAGAACACCCACCTTAATATGGTTCTCAATCAGAGGAAACGTCAAACACCTGCCTCTAATTGAGAACCATATCAGGCAACACATTAACCCCAACATAGAAACACAAAACATAGACTACCCACCCAGCTCACGTCCTGACCAACTAAACAAAGTTAAACAAAGGAAAAATAAGGTCAGGAACGTGACATAGGCACATGCTTTGATTAGACAAGATAAACTCACCAAGAACAGCAACACACCACAACATGTGCCGTTGCCACTTGCAGACTGTGAAATCCTCACCAGTGTTTATGCTCACCACCCCCAAAAAGTCTTACGTTGGATTTATCAATCCCAGATTGCCCCTGTAATGGCAGCTAGAAAGAAAATGTTGCGTCACCTAGCGTTTGTGATGTCATTGCCACATTCAAATATGTTTAATATGATTTATGTAGCCCTTTCCTGCAGTCAAATTACCTAGTGGCCTCATGGGTGGAATGTTATTCATATTTTTCACTATTTCATAATTAAGAAACATTATGACAAAAACATGCCGAAAATCTTGTGTTTCTATGTCAAACAGTTTTGTTATATTTTAGTCTTCTGTGATGTATATAAAGTGTAATATTGGGACACAAACTCAAAATTGAATACATTTCAATTATATATCTGACATCTTTGTTTTAAGCCCGTAACCATGTGTGTGTTTCAAAGTAGATTTGTTTAAGACTACCAATAAACACTCTGTGTGACCCTGATTTAGCCAACTGCAGTAAAAGGTTAAAGCTTTTGAACATAAAGCTAGATGACCAAGGACACTAGTCTTAAACTACCTGGTATATGTCCCCAAGTAAGGACACGTTGTTCTAATTAAATTAAGCACATGGCAGCAGATACCTGTGCTGATTCATTTTTGTTCCATGTTAAGTTGTTTTTACTCATTTCAACGACAAATATGTTGCAAACTCTGAATGTTTGTTGTTTGAGCGTCTGTGGCATCGGGGCGGTGATAGATAAAACCATTGGGCATTAAGAGAACAGTTAATCCGCAAGCCAGGCACTTCCACCCATAATGATCTCTGTAACCTTTCTAACGCAATTTCACAAAAGACCGCTCTGTTTGTTCTGCTAGCAGAAACAAATCTAATTACAAACCCGCCCAAATGACTTGACCTTTCGCTGTGAGTAATTACAGCTTTTTCCGGTGCACCGTGCCATTTTCACTCATCTCCACTCATACAGTACGCTGTGCACCCTCTGGTCACTTTCTCCACCTCCATCTCAATTCCGTTCCCGGGAAATGTGTCTTTCAGAGTATTACAAGTGATGGCCTATAACCTGTAGCTCTAAGCACAGGATGTATCAGAAAAGTCACCAAATGTTCTTAGACCTGCATGTTCTGCTGTCTACAAAATTATGGAGTAGTTGGGACTGGATTTAAGTCCTAGAAGTTTTGAAAAATAATGTATCCCTTGAGATGGGCCACATTTAAATGCCGGAGTTTAAAGTTTGACAGTGTCTGTTAACCAAGGAAGCAACAAGGATGCCTCTCCAATTCTCACAAACAGCACTTGTCTATCTAGTATGCTCTTCATATGACACACCGATGTACCGCAACCAGTGGATCATTTTCATAATCAGTTTTACCATCGCTAAAACCTATCAACATGTAGATTAGTGAATGTTCAGAGCACCTGTCTCTATGACACTTCAACTGTACGATTAGTGAGGTTCACAGCACCTGTCCCTATACCTATCTAACAATGTAGATTAGTTTCACTAAATGTTCGTACAGAACCTGTTGATACTCTATGTCTTAAAGACAGACTCGCTGTTAAGTATTCACTAATTCAATAATTAGCATGTTGATATAGTCATAGAGAGTCTAGTGAAGTGAACATTCACTATCTACATGCATAGTCTCTGTTCTCTTAGACACATGTCATGCTGATGAACTTCACTAAGTCGTAACATAGTGTATCTACTCATAGACACATTGTCTCTCTTAAAATATACCTAATACTACATGATCACTAGTAAATCATGATCAGATATGTTGGAGAACAATATCCTAGTCTCCACCTCTACATGTTTATATTCAGCCAGAGACACGTTTGCTTCGTGACTCATTACACATAAACTACTACCATTGTTGCATAACAT
Organism: Salvelinus sp. IW2-2015; assembly: GCF_002910315.2. NCBI lineage: Eukaryota > Metazoa > Chordata > Actinopteri > Salmoniformes > Salmonidae > Salvelinus > Salvelinus sp. IW2-2015. The sequence continues at coordinate 20,976,111 of NC_036846.1, forward strand.
GTCTAGAAATCTAGTACAAATATCCAGCGCTGAACATCACTAATCTACACCTGCATAATGCTCCTTAGGGTACACTTCCTTGTTAACATTTCACATATTACTACAATGTTTGATTAGGACATCATACGCAGATCAGATGTGTAACATTTACATTCATAACTCTCGACGAATATGTGTTTAAAGCAATTGTCACTAGAGCATTCTTAACGTGAACAATTATTCTACTAAATTTCAACATGTATCGTACATGTATTGACTGAAGCTGTATGCAAGGGCTGGAAGCATCACTCACTGTCTCTTACTGTTGAGACATAGTACTCTAAAGACAATAGAGAACCTGTGCTGTAAATTCACTAATCTACATGTTTATATGTTATATGAGACAGGAGTGCAGATGTGTATCACATTGCACGTCTACTATGTTGGATATCTATATAGGTCTTTCACAGGTGCTCGTCTGTGGAACATTCACTAATTACATTTGAATGTTCTTAGAGACCAGGTCGCATGAGAACATATTCACTAATCTACAATGTTGATATGTCATTGCAACAGTGCTGTGAACATTCATAATCTACATGTGTGAATGTCCTTAGAGATCAGTCCGCAGTAAATAATTCACTAATGCCTACATTTGATTATTTACTTAGAGACACATGTGCTGTGAAACATTACTAAATCTACATGTTGATAGTCATGATGAGACAGCTGCGTGCTGTTCCAGCCCTAAATTCACTATATCGATCACTGTTGACTACGCTGTCATTGATACAGGTGCTGAATACATGTATTAATCGTAACAAATGTTGATCTTGTCTTTAGGAACAAGTGCTTGTGACATTCACTAATTACTTGTCTATAGGTCATAGAGACAGGTGCGTGAACATTCATATGCTACATGTTGACTTGATGTCTGATAGGAGACAGTCTGGTGAACATTTCACTAATCTACATGTGATGAAGGTCATAGAAGACTATGTCACACCATGGTAACATTCACTCTTATTTCCTATATGACATGACATAATGGTCTTCAGAAGTGGAATGGTGCTGCTGAAGCTTTCAATACAATCGACCATGTGGATAGTCTTAGTAGACAGTGCTTTGACATTCACTAAATTCTACATGTGAGCGTTAGGTCTAAGATGCCGACAGTGGATACCTTGTGAGATTCCAGCAATCCCCTGAGTCTTAACCATGTTGATTACCGTCATAGATAACAGAGCGGACCAGTGAATATTTCAATAATCTATGTGATAGGTAATAGAACAGTCGCTGTCAAACATTACACTATCTGCATGCATGCATAATAATTCGGACTTGCGTATAATTTATGAGAATGCTTTTCACAGCAACCGATGCTCTAGTAACCTTCAAGGCGTGCCACATCTGGATAGATTATTTGAATGATTCACGAGCACCTCTGTTCTACTTTACATATCAACAGTAGAAATTAGTGAAATGTCACAAGCACCTGTCTCTATCTGACCCTTATCACTGTATCTTCAGCATTCCAGTGAAATAGTCTTACACCAGCACCTGCCTCTGAAAGACTATATCACAGATGTTATTGTCCGCGTTGAATTAAGTGAAGATTGTTACTACAGCACCCTGTCTCTATATAACTCAAACCAATCAACAGTAGTTAGTGAATGTCACAGCACCTGCTTCTCTAGACAATATCAACATGGAGATTAGTGGAAACTGTTACCACCTGTCTTCTATAACCTTCACAGTGTGTCATTGTCTAAGAGAACAGTTGCTAGATGTCACGAGCACTTGATCTCTAAATTATCAGCGTGTCCGATTAGTGACATTGCATTCACAGCACCGTCTCTTAAAATAATCAACATGAGATTAGTTGAATGCTGTCCCAGCACCTGTCCCTACTATCCTATAACATGGTTCACTTATTACTTACATGTTGAATAGGTTCATAGAGACAGGTGCTTTACGAAAAATTTCAGTCAGTGACAAACTGTTCCTGCGAGCACTGTCTCCTTGACTATCAACATGCATAACTGTGAATTCTACAGTGTCATTGAATCAGCACCTGTCTCGATTATGTCCTCAGAGACACGTAGTCAGCATGTTAGATTTAACTGTGATTCACAGCACTGTCTTATTACCTATCACATGTAATAGTAACATCACTAATTCTTACGTCAAAGCTTAATTATGTTCTAACGAAGACCAGGTCGAGTGAATTTCACTATCTGAATTATCGTCTGTACTCTAGGTGGATCTAGGTCATAAGATGACAAACAGTGGTGCTGTAACAATTCACTAATCTACATGTTGATATGTCATAGAACAGTGGTCTGTGAATTCGATAAATTTACATGTGTTATAGGTTATCGGTACGTGACTGTACATTCACCACGTCAATCACCATATGCTTACTTATGTTGGACCATTATACTACTAAGAACCAATGGGTTTTTGCTTTTGAAGAATCTAATGATGTTCAAACCACTGTCTTCTAATGACCTATAAACATGTAGAATTAGTGAATGTTCACACGCACCGGTCTCTTAATGTAACTTCAAAACTAATCTACATCGTTGATATGTCATCTACCGAGACAGATGCTGTGATACAATTCACTAATCTACATAGTTGAAGGGGATAGAGAGCAGGTACTGTGAAATTTCACTATCTATATTGTATATGTTAGAGACAGGTGCTGTGACATTCACTTAATCAATGTTGGAAGATAGGTAAGAGCAACAGGCTAGCTTGTGGAATCCAGTATCACTATTAATCTACTGTTATAGTTCTTAGAACAGGTGCTTGGTTGAACATATTCCTAAATCTACAGTGTGGATACGAGTGCACATAGATACACTTGCTCCGTTGAACGTTTCCTCTACTAATGTAACCATCTTTGCATAGGTCTTATGTAGACAATGTGCTTCGATTAGAAATTACCTTTCACTAATTCGGACATACGTTGGAGATTACGGGTCTATCAAGCACATGTGAAGACGGTGTTCTTTAGATTGAACCTACATTCCATGATTCACATGTTGGTTAGTCTACCATAGAGGAATCATGTGTTAGGGAACATTAAGTCTCAGCTAAATCCTTACATAAGAGCACCTGTCTCAAACATCTTCACATGATAGATAGTGAGAATTTCACAGCACCCTGTCTCTATGACAATTATTAAGCATGATGATCTAGGGAGATTTGTCCAGAGCGATCGCTGTCTCTAAGAAATATTTCAACAATCAACATGTAGATTAGTGATCATTCACTGCACCTGTTTAATATTGTTCGAAACATATGTAGATTTAGTGAATGTTCAGCTCAGCACCTGTCTCTAAGCTCAAGTAATCACAAGCTGGTGCTTGTCAAACAGATTAGCATCTAATCGAATCAGTTGTTTCAGCAATACAGGTAATAAGGCTTCTACTATAGACCTCGGTGTGTTTTGAGTCAAAGAATGGATATATCCAGATTCACGAATGTTGATACAAGCTTAGTGTATTGATTCCACTGCATCATTGCCTATGCTTCCATAATTCATGAGCAATCACACGGATTTAGATTAGTGAAATGTTCACAGCACCCTGTCTCTAGACCTTATCAACATGTAGATTAGTGAAGGTGCACAGACCTGTCTCTAAGACATATCAGCGTGTGATTATGATGTTCATAAGCACCTTTTCTAAGGAATATCAAATAGCTGCTTAGAGGATGTTCAGCAGCACCTTGCTCTTTATCTCATCAAACATGAATAGAATAGGAAGTGCATCGCAGCACCTGTCTCTATGACATCATCACATTTGATTATGGAATGTTCACAGGTACTTCTCTAAGAGCATATAACATTGTAATTATTGAATGTCTCATCAGACACCTTCCTATGACCTATCTAGATGTAGTTCATTAATTTAGGAATGTTACGACGAACGTCTCTGAGACCTAGTCACCATGGTGATTAGTGTACATTAGTGAGACATTAAGTGCGGCTGCAACAATTCCTCTTCTCATCTCCGATTCATTTTAAAGTGATGGAATATCGTTCATTCAATAAGACAGCTAGATAGCTGGATGAAAATTCTGTTCAATGACTTCACATCCTACAAGCGCCACTGGATATACTCATGCTCAGATGACGATGATCCAAACTATCTAGGAGTTTGCTGTGTGAACACATTCACTAATTCTTACATTTTCGACATGTCAAGCGTATTCACGTGTTACGTCTGCTGTCAACATATTTCGCCTTATCACATCTTGATATAGTATATATGGCATTGAGAGGAACTCAATTTTGCCACTTGTGAACATTCCACCACAATTTACAATGTGTGTCCTTTCATGTAGTATTAGAGACAGTCTTGAATCATCCCAACTCCACTAGAATCAACATGGTTGATATGTAGAGAGACATGAGTGCTGTTGAACATTTTCATCAATTCCATACATTTTTTCAACTGCTATATATATCGAACCAGCGTGCCGTAGTGTACAGTTCACTACTAACTTAATCATGTTGAAACACGGTCATATGATACGACGGTACCTGGTGAACAATTCCCCCATCCCCCTCGCGCCCCCACTTTTTTTTAAATTTAAGACTATTGGGGGTTTTTTATATTCTTAGTAGAACAGGTGCTATGAAACAATTCACTATTCTACATGTTTGTCGTAGAATTCATAGAGCTTAGCAACGATCAGCTCCGTGAATCTCTCTTTACTGTACCTCTAATCTAACATCAGATCATGGATAGAAGTACTGTTGATATAACATGTGACTATGTTTTATTAAAACATTGCACATCACAGTCCTATCACTGATTAGAGACCTGATCATACACTAGTGAGAGATAGAACTTAGTGAAATTGCACCACACATTTCTGTGCCTGTGAACATGTGCTCCTAAACCTATCAACATGTACTACTTGTGTATATATATGTCTTTTTCCACAAGCACCTGTCTCTAGGACGATGATCAAGCATATACTGTGGAACAATTTAGTGAATTTCACTATCAGTACCTAACTCTCGTCTCCATTGTATTATGATATCACTTGTCTATACAGAACCATGTACAGATTAGTGATATCTTCGACATTTTATATAGCACTGCATGTGTGAGGCAATTTGGAGATAATGTCAACTATCTACATGTGAATAGTCATTTAAGAGAGGACGAGTGCTGTGAACATTCACTAATCTTACTGTTGATATGTCTTAGAGCAGAGGGCTGTGAACATTCATAATTCTACATTGTGATATGTCAATAGAGAACAGGTCAGTTGAATTCACTAATCTACATGTTGATATGTCTAGAGGAGAGTGCGGAACATTCACTAATCTACATGTTGATATGTCATAAGACAGGTGCTGATTACAGGAAGGCCGTGAATTCACTAATCTACATGTTGATTGGTCTTAGAGACATGTGCTGTAACATTCACTAATCTACATGTTGATATGTCTTAGAGACAGGTGCTTAAACATTCACTAATCTACATGTTATAGGTCTCATAGAGACAGGTGCTTGTGAACTTCACTAATCTACATTGGATATGTCATAGAGACAGTGCGGAGTAACATTCAACCTTAATCTACATTGTTGAATATGTCATAGCGAGACAGGTGCTCAGTGATACATTCACTAATCTACATGTGGATTGAGTTCATGAGAACAGGTGGCTGTGAAATTCACTAAATCTACAAGTGCTTGATAGTCATAGAGTACAGGTGCTGTGAACATTCACTCAATATCCTACATCTGGTTGAATCTCTATTCCTAGTAAAAAGTGAAGCCCTCTGTGAATCATTCAACATTATTTTAGATATAAGTTGAATGTATCGATCTTACGGAGCACGATCGTTCTTCTAGGATGCAACATATCACTCAGACAATGAGTCTTTAAGACATGTAGTAGTAAAGTATCACTAAGAAACAAGGTGCTGGCTGAACATTCACTACTCTACCATGTATGTCTTCTTATGACTCTAATTATCACATGAGGTTGTAGCTGCATTACTAGTATATCACATCCACTCTTCCTCTAAATACATAATAACATCAAAATGTAGTATTACGTTGAGTAATTACAGCACCTTGTCTCTATGACAATCAACATGTTGATTTAGTGACGATGTTCACAGCACCTGTCTCTTATACCTATTCAACAGAGATGTCATAGCTGCAATGTTCAGCACTGTCTCTATCTAGCCTAAATTCAACATCTGAAATTAGTTGTAAGATTCATTGCAACTGTCTCGATAAATGCAGAGCCTATTCAGACTCGTGTAATCTGAGTGCAATGATATCACCATGTTCACCCTCTATCTTTCTCTATACGAAATCTTGACCTCATCACGTGTCATATAGGATGCATGAGTGAGATCGGTCGTCACGAGCACCCTGTTCTCCTGATAACTTCTTATCAACACTGCATAAGATACATCTGAGACATGTTCTCATGGTAGCACGTATTGCTTCTTGATATGAACAGCCGATTCAACATATGATATAGCAATTGAATCGAATGTTCAAATGCCAACCTAGTCCGCTAGCATCGATTCAAACATGTGTATTTGTAGTACTAAAGTGAGACCACAGGTGCTGCAGATTGTCTCCTATCATGGCTCGACCTATTCTAACATGTCTACGTGTAGATCCGTAATGTCAATGACTTTTTAACCCAGGAAACAGCTGTCTTGCTGATATAAGCAAGATCCACAGTCATCTAAACTAATCATTCCGTACTATTAGTGTATGCGAAAAGTTGAATGCTGATTCATATATTGCAACCAGGGCACTTCGCATGGTTGATATACTTCCTAATTCTACATCGTTGACAATATCGGATTCTTAATGACAGACAACGGAGTTTGCTGGTGTAGAATTACATTCAACTAATTCTACATGTTGTATGTCTAGGACAGATGAATGCACACACCGGGTCTCTAACATGGCTGATCCATGTGAAACAATTGCATATGCTAATCTCTTATATTAGGATATCTGATTGATATTTCACCTAGCTGACCTCAACTACGATGACATATTCTCGTTGCATGACATATTCAACATGTAGATCCAGTGTAAAGTGATAGTGCAGCTGAGCATACTGAGTTCTCTAAACTTATTCACTATATCTAATCACTACAGTGTGTAGATTGATATTAGTTCTTAGCGACATGTTGCTGTGAATGTTGAACAGTTCACTAATCTACATGTTATGATGTGTTCCAGCACCCTTGTTCTAGCTAGAACAGGATCCTGAATCACTCTACGTAGATCTAGTAATATAATTCACGTTCTGTCCAATTACTCCTGTATATGAACATATCTACAAAATGCAATATACATTAAGTGAATTCACAGTTGATAGCTGTCCTACTTGACCGTGCTCTATATCCTATCAACATGTAGATAGTGAATGTTCACAGCAACTGTCTCTAAGACTATCAGCGGTAGATTAGTGATGTTCAAAGCACCTGTTTCTAAGACATATCAACATGTAGATATGAATGTTCACAGCACCTGCTCTATACCTATCAACATGGAGAATTAGTAATGTTCAGCAGCACCTGTTCTAAGAATATCAACATGTTGATTATAATGTCACAGCACCTGTCTCTAAACATATCACATTAGATTAGTGAATGTTCACAGCACCTGTCTCTCATGACCTAATCAACATGTAGATTAGTGAATGTTCACAGCAACCTGTCTCTAAGACCTATCAACATGTAGATTAGTGAATGTTCACAGCACCTGTTCTCTATGACATATCAACATGATGTTAGTGAATGTTCACAACACCTAGTCTCTAGACCTATCAACATGTAGATTATGAATGTTCACAGCACCTGTGCTCTATTACCTATCAACATGTAGATAGTGATATTCACGCACCTGTCTCTATGACCTATCAACATGTAGATTAGTGAATTTCAGCACCTGTCTCTATGACCTATCAACATGCTAGATTAGTGAATGTTCACAGCACCTGTCTCTATGACCTATCAACATGTAGATTAGTGAATGTTCAAAGCACCTGTCTCTATACTATCAACATGTAGATTATGAATTCACAGCACATGTCTCTATGACCTATCAAACATGTAGATTAGTGAATGTTCACAGCACTTCCTGAATATTCACTGCACTGTCTCTAAGACATATCAACATGTAGATTAAGAATGTTCACAGCACCTGTCTCTATGACATATCAACATGTAGATTAGTGAATTTCAAGCACCTGTCTCTAAGACATATCAACATGTAGATTAGTGAATGTTCACAGCACCTGTCTCTATGACATACAACATGTAGATTAGTGAATGTTCGCACCTGTCTCTAAGACATATCAACATGTAGATTAGTGATTTCACGCACCTGTCTCTATGACACTTCAACATGTAGATTAGTGAATGTTCACAGCACCTGTCTCTAAGAATATCAACATGTAGATTAGTGAATGTTCACAGCACCTGTCTCTATGACCTATCAACATGTAGATTAGTTGAATGTTAAAGCACCTGTCTCTAAGACCTATCAACATGTAGATTAGTGAAGTTCACACACACTGTCTCTTATGACCTATCAACATGTAGATTAGTGAAGTTCACAGCACCTGTCTCTAAACATATCAACATGTAGATTAGGATGATTCACAACCTGTCTCTATGACCTATCAACATGTAGATTAGTGAATGTCACAGCACCGTCTCTAAGACATATCAACATGTAGATAGTGAATTCACAGCACCTTGTCTCTCATGACATATCAACATGTTGATAGTGAATGTTCACAGCACCGTCTCTATTACCTGTCAACATGTAGATTAGTGAATGTTCACAGCACCTGTCTCTATGACCTATCAACATGTAGATTAGTGAATGTTCACAGCACCTACTCATGCTGTATTTACAAGCTGTATTTACATGGCTTGTGTCCTTCCCCAGAGGTATATTCTGACATACATGGCTATGCATAAACCACTGTCTTCTCACCGGGCTATGACTGGCCATCTTCATAGTCTATAACAGTGTCTCACACCGAGGAAATTAACCCCACAGTTTGTGGGAGCAGAGTGGAAAGGTCACAGTGTGTGTGTTACATAAATATCACCGTATCATAGCCGTTGGAAAGTCTAGGAGCTCCAGCCTCATGTAGAGCCCAAATCATAAGCTAACACATTTGCCACTGCTGCAGGCACTCTCCACTACATGACTCATGCTGGGTAAACATGCAAGGTGCCAAAGGTTGGCTGGGCTGGGAGGGGGGAAATATGTATTATTATTATCACATATATATGTAGGCATCCATTAGGCAGAGAAATGTACAACAAAATGTGGATTTCTCCATTAGTATGGATCATAAACTCCTTGAGGATATCCAGGGAAAGATCATCTATGATAATGGTGCTCTGCAACAACCTCCAATGGCATGAGACAAATTGAACTTTGCTAAGTGTACATTTGTTTCTGCCCTGATTCGCAAAGTAACGCTTTCATTAATTATCACCCGTGGTGCAAAAGGCACTAAAAGCTTTATATAAATACTTATTGCCACAATGATAATAACCATGTTATCAATGGCCTACAAAAGACTCTTGACATTGACCATCAACAATGTGACTGTTTGCCTCTGCCCTAAACAATTGCAAGCAGTCGCAGACTGCCAGTGCATAATGTTGATCTCAGAACAAAACGAGTTGACTGTTATTTGATAACGTCATAATAATTTGTCCAATCTATACAATGACTCAATACATAATATCAAAATGGACATTATTCAACAATGCCGATACAGTAGTTCTCCATTCCATAAATACTTCATACACCTGATAAGAGTTTAGTGTAGGTCAATTCCACGATAACAGAGTGATGCTGAGACTCAATTGCTCTCTTTAAAATGTATGTCAAGCCAAAACTATTGATGGCAAACCATACCCCTATAAGCAGAAGTGTACATTTAACAATTTCCACTGAACATTTTACTAAAACACATTTAGTTGCGGAGCAGTGCAGATGCAAAGTTTGGTAACAATATCTCCCTCAGTTTAAGTGATCACATTTTCCAAAAACTCTTTTAAATATCTACTCCTAATTAAAATTCAAAGATGTCTGCAGAAAGAATGGGGTGTCAGCTATGACATGACAGTTTGTGTTTGAAAAAATCTATTTAGGTTATTGAACAACAGTAGGTGAAGTGGATATACACCCGGTAACAGTCCTTGATCTGTACTATACAGATTCTCATTGTCATTCTCTTCATTGTGATGTGTCCTAAATAGGTACTCAAAGGTAAAAAAAGCATTATCCTCCTTTGCATGTTTTGGGTATTATTCACACACTGGCTATTATTATAATATGCTCCGCCCCCAAACAAGAACACATTTGGTTGGTCCAGACCGGACCGAACCTGTACCCATCAAAGACGTCTATGTTTCACAAGTTTGGACATCACAGTACAGCACAGCACAGTAGAGTACAGTACAGCACAGTACAGCACAGTACAGTACAGTAGAGTTCAGTACAGCACAGTAGAGTACAGTAGAGTTCAGTACAGCACAGTACATTACAGTACAGTACAGTAAAGTTCAGTATAGTACAGTACAGCACGGTACAGCACAGTACAGTACAGTACAGTACAGTACAGTACAGTACAGCACAGTAGAGTACAGTAGAGTTCAGTACAGCACAGTACAGTACAGTATAGTACAGTACATTACAGTACAGTACAGTAAAGTTCAGTATAGTACAGTACAGCACGGTACAGCACAGTAGAGTACAGTGCAGTACAGTACAGTACAGTACAGTACAGTACAGTAGAGTTCAGTACAGCACAGTACAGTACAGTAGAGTAGGGTACAGTACAGTAGAGTTCAGTATAGTACAGTACAGCACGGTACAGTACAGTAGAGTACAGTACAGTACAGTAGAGTTCAGTACAGCACAGTAGAGTTCAGTACAGCACAGTACAGTACAGTAGAGTACAGTATAGTACAGTACAGCACGGTACAGCCCAGTAGAGTTCAGTACAGCACAGTAGAGTACAGCACAGTACAGTAGAGCACAGTATAGTACAGTAAATACAAATAGAGTATAGTTTAGTAAAGTACAGTAGAGTAGTACACAGTACATTCCAGAAGAGTAGAGTATATTACATTATACTGTACTATATTCATGTGTGCTCTACTCTACTGTACTGAACTATACTCTACTCTACTCTTCTTTACTTTACTGCACTGTACTGTACTGAACTCTACTGAACTCTACTCTACTGTACTGTGCTCTACTGTACTGTGCTGTACACTACTGTTATCTACTGCAACTGTGGGTTGTGACTGCTATGACTCCCTATTGTGCCCAATTAAATTACAGTCATTCTGTTTCAGATTTTTTGGTCACTCTGTTACCGATTTGGTAAAAGAGTGACGTGTTTTAATCACTTAATTAATAAACAATATTGTTGTCAGTAAACACACTATAACTAATTGAGAGGTCTACCTTTACTTGTTACTTCTGTGAACTTTTACAATTGTCCCTCCTCATGATGGAGGGACATTTGAAAATATCTTAAATATATGTGGGGTTTTGATAACAGAATTACAAGGCACAAGACAATATTTCTTAACATATAGAAAGGCAGATAATTTATCCAAAACTAAATACAAGTCTTAATATTATTTGACAGGGGTCTTTACTTACAACATTATTGTGTAAGTATTTCTAATACCTTTTAAGACTTTTTCAAGTAGTTGTTTTTTAAGACTCCCTTTCCATCCGTGCGACCAGAAATCAAAGCCTTTGCTTATTCTTAATTTTTATGATGGAAAGTTTTAGAAAAATGGATCCATACTTAAATTTTCCCTCAAAAAATTTACTCAGATTTCATTTCACACCAAATTTAATATGCTCCTTTAAACTGCACTTGTTGGTGCTCATGTGTCCAAGAGGCACAATCATCTCCTTTGTCTTGATCACGTTGAGGGAGAGGTTGTTGTCCTGGCACCACACGGCCAGGTCTCTGACCTCCTCCCTATAGGCTGTCTTGTTGTTGTCGGTGATCAGGCCTACCACTGTTGTGTCATCTGCAAATGTAATGATGGTGTTGTAGTCGTGCCTGGCCGTGCAGTCATGAGTGAACAGGGAGTACAGGAGGGCGCTGAGCACGCACCCCTGAGGGGCCTCTGTGTTGAAGATCAGCGTGGCGGATGTGTTGTTACCTACCCTCACCACCTGGGGGCGGCCTGTCGGGAAATTCAGGATCCAGTTGCAGAGGGAGGTGTTTAGTCCCAGGGTCCTTAGCTTAGTGATGAGCTTTGAGGGTACTATGGTGTTGAACGCTGAACTGTAGTCAATGAATAGCATTCTCACATAGGTGTTCCTTTTGTCCATTTGGGAAAGGGCAATGTGGAGTGCAATAGAGACTGCATCATCTGTGGATCTGTTATGGCGGTATGCAAATTGGAGTGGGTATAGGGTTTCTGGGATGATGGTGTTGATGTGAGCCATGACCAGCCTTTCAAGGCACTTCATTGCTACAGACGTGAGTGCTACGGGTCGGTAGTCATTTAGGCAGGTTACCTTAGCGTTCTTGGGCACAGGCACTATTGTGGTCTGCTTAAAACATGTTGGTATTACAGACTCGGACAGGGAGAGGTTGAAAATGTCAGTGAAGACACTTGCTAGTTGGTCAGTGCATGCTCGCAGTACACGTCCTGGTAATCCGTCTGGYCCTGCGGCCTTGTGAATGTTGACCTGTCTAAAGGTCTTACTCACATCGGCTGCTGAGAGGTGATCACACAGTCTTTCGGTACAGCTAGTGCTCTCATGCATGTTTCAGTGTTATTTGCCTCGAAGCAAGCATAGAAGTAGTTTAGCTTGTCCGGTAGGCTTGTGTCACTGGGCAGCTCTCGGCAGTGCTTCCCTTTGTAGTCTGTAATGGTTTGCAGGCCCTGCCACATCCGACAAGTGTCAGAGCCGGTGTAGTACGACTCAATCTTAGTCCTGTATTGATGCTTGGCATGTTTGATGGTTCATCGGAGGGCATAGTGGGATTTCTTATCAGCTTCTGGGTTAAAGTCCCGCTCCTTGAAAGCAGCAGCTCTAGCCGTTAGCTCAGTGCGGATGCTGACTGTAATCTATGGCTTCTGGTTGGGGTATGTACGTACGGTCACTGTGGGGATGACATCATCGGTGTACTTATTGATGAAGCCATTGACAGATGTGGTGTACTCTTTGATGTCATTGGAGGAATCCCAGAACATATTCCAGTCTGTGCTAGCAAAACAGTCCTGTAGCTAGTTGTTTCCCTTCCTGTGCTAATTGTTTCCCTTGCTGTGTTAGTTGTTTGCCTTCCTGTGCTATTTGTTTCCCTTGCTGTGCTAGTTTTTTCCCTTCCTGTGCTAGTTGTTTCCCTTCTGTGCTAGTTGTTTGCCTTCCTGTGCTAGTTGTTTCCCTTCCTGTGCTAGTTGTTTCCCTTCCTATGCTAGTTGTTCCCTTCCTGTGCTAGTTGTTTCCCTTTCTCTGCTGGTTGTTTCCCCTTCCTGTGCTAATTGTTTACCTTTCTCTGCTAGTTGTTTCCCTTCCTGTGCTAGTTGTTTCCCTTCCTGTGCTAKTTGTTTCCCTTCCTKTGCTRRTTGTTTMCCTTYCTSTGCTAGTTGTTTCCCTTCCTGTGCTAGTTGTTTCCCTTCCTGTGCTAGTTGTTTCCCTTCCTGTGCTAATTGTTTCCCTTTCTCTGCTAGTTGTTTCCCTTGCTCCATTTTGTGGAGTGATTGATATGGCTGCTTCATGAGGGCAAAGTGTTGTTGGGAACAGAAGGTTGATGGTTCATGCACAGTTAACAACAGGGACAGATACTAATGTGCTACATGAATACTTCTTCCTCATTCTTTTTACATTGATTTATCCAGCATATATTGGTGTGACATTGGCTATGATAGCAGCACTAATGTAGCCATGTACTTATTGCATAATTACACAAAATGATTGCATGGCACTTGTGTGCTAAAGTGCATTGAGACAAAATGGTGGTATAGGGAACCTTGCTTGGGGTTGAATGTTGAATCTGAGTGGCTTTTATTTCCTTCACTACAAAGTGTGGGCGGATGTTATTGGGTACCATTAGGGAACCACATCCACTCTCAATAGCTCTGTTTGGGAGGAGTTGTTTGGGTAGAATCAGGTTTCTTGTTGTGTAATGTTTTTATCTTAGTTTGTAGATATAATTGAAACATGGCTTCTAAACTCATTATGAGCTGTAATAACGTGTGATGACAATAACGCAGCTCTTTGATCTATTGGAAGCCTTTTAATGTGGAGCGGGAGTACCAGGGATTGGCTGGCGTTTATTGAGTTTAGATAATAGATTAACTGAACTGGGGTCGGGGTCAGGGTGTGAGTTAGGGTTATGTCCTGGTCATACGACATTACATCATGTACAGTACCAGTCAAAAGTTTGGACACACCTACTCATTCAAGGGTTTTTCTTTATTTTTACTATTTTCGACATTGTAGAATAATAGTGAAGACATCAAAACTATGTAATAAGACATATGGAATCATGTAGTAACCAACACAACTGATTGTCTCAAACACATTATGAAGGAAAAAAATTCCACAAAATAACTTTTAACAAGGCACACCTGTTAACATATTCCCTGTTACTGTATGACTGTTAACATATTCCCTGTTACTGTATGACTGTTAACAGATCCTCTGTTACTGTATGACTGTTAACATATTCCCTGTTACTGTATGACTGTTAACACATCCCCTGTCACTGTAGTGTATTACTGTTAACAGATCCCCTGTTACTGTAGTGTATTACTGTTAACAGATCCCCTGTTACTGTAGTGTATTACTGTTAACAGATCGACAGGGATTGTTAACAGTAATACACTAAGAGTGACAGGGATCTGTTCAGTAAAAACACAGTGACAGGGGATCTGTTAACAGTAATACAATAAACAGGGGATCTGTTAACAGTAAATACAGTGACAGGGGATCTGTTAAAGTAATACACTACATGACGGGGATCTGTTACAGTAATACACTACAGTGACAGGGGATCTGTTAACAGTAATACACTACGTACGGGGATCTGTTAACAGTAATACAGTGACAGGGGATCTGTTAACAGTAATACACTACAGTGACAGGGGTTCTGTTAACAGTAATAACACTACAGTGACAGGGGATCTGTTAACGTAAACACTACAGTGCGGGGATCTGTTAACAGTAATAGAACAGGGGATCTGTTAAACAGTAATACATACAGTAAGGGATCTGTCACTACAGTAACAGGGGATCTGTTAACAGTAATACAGTGACAGGGGATGTTACAGTAATACACAACGTATAGGGATCTGTTACAGTAATCCACAGTGACAGGGGATCTGTTAACAGTAATACACTACAGTGACAGGGGATCTGTTAACAGTAATACACTACAGTGACAGGGGATCTGTTTTAACAGTAATACACTACAGTGACAGGGATCTGTTAACAGTAATACTAGTGACAGGGATCTGTTAACATAATAACTAAAGTGACAGGGGATCTGTTCAGTACAATACAGAGTGAAAGGGATTGTTAACAGATACATACAGTGACAGGGGATTGTTAACAGTAATACACTACAGTGACGGGGATCTGTTACAGTAATACAGAAACAGGGGATCTGTTAACAGTATACTACAGTGACAGGGGATCTTAAAGTAATACACTACAGTGACAGGGGAATCTGTTAACAGTAATACACTACAGTGACAGGGGATCTTAACAGAATACACTACAGTGACAGGGGATCTGTTAACAGTATACACTACAGTGACAGGGTCTGTTAACAGTAATACAGTGACAGGGGATCTGTTTAACAGTAATACACTAATAGTAGCACGGGATCTGTTAACAGTAATACACTACAGTGACAGGGGATCTGTTAACAGTAATCTACAGTGACAGGGATCTCTTAACAGTAATACAGTGACAGGGGATCTGTTACAGTAATACACTAAGTGACAGGGATCTGTTAACAGTAATACACTACAGTGACAGGGATCTGTTAACAGTATACACTACAGTGCAGGGGATCTTTAACAGTAATACACTCAGTGACAGGGATCTGTTACAGTATACACTAAGTGAAGGATACTGTAAGTAATACATACAGTGACAGGGGATCTGTTAACATATACATACAGTGACAGGATGTTACAGTAATACAAGTAACGAGGGGATCTGTTAACAGTAATACACTACAGTGACAGGGATCTCTTAACAGTAATACAGTAACAGGGGATCTGTTAACAAGTAATCACTAAGTGACAGGGGATCTAACAGTAATAACCACAGTGACAGGGGGATTCTGTTAACAGTAATACACTACAGTAAGACAGGGGATTGTTAACAGTAATACATACAGACAGGGGATCTGTGTAACAGTAATACACTACAGTGGACGAGGGGGATCTGTTAAAGTAAAATAACAGTGACGAGGGGATCTGTTAACAGTAATACACTACAGTGACAGGGGATTCTATAGAGTTAAGTTAGTCAGTAAAGTAGGGGATCCCTGAGTTTAACGGAGTATATAGCTACTACGTGACGGGGGTTGTAAGATCGAATGAAATTGACAGGATCTGTCTACACAGGGTAATCAAAGACAGTAACAGTGGGAATTCTGCGTTAACAGTTAATGAATGACGTACGGGGATGACTGTTAACAGTATACTATACAGTGAAGGGGATCTGTTTAAGCAGTTATAGTACTCCTTAGCGGTAGACAGGGGACTGATTGGGAACAGTAATTACACTACAGTGACAGGGGATCTGTATAACAGTAACACTACATGACAGGGGATCTGTTAACAGGTATCACACTACGTGACAGGGGATCTGTTAACAGTATACGTAACAGGGGA